>NC_044555.1:102740270-103040270 GCF_007565055.1 Rhinopithecus roxellana | reverse complement strand
ATTTCTGGCCTCTACCCACAACTACTCTCCAAGAAGTGACAACTGAAAATGTCTCCACACAATGCCAAAAGTCCCCTGGGGTCATGGGAAAATTGCCACTGGTTGAGAACCATTGGACACAAAGTGATTAGCGTGATATCTAGAAAATAGCAGGTACTCAATAAGTGGTAGCAATTATAATTATTAATACTGTATCAAAACTAGAGCTCTTATTCCTGATGCGGAACCTTAAACATATATAAATATTTTAACTGTAACTAAGAATAAACTCTCAGACTTATTATTTTAGGCTGTGTAAAACAGTCTTATTCCGCTGAAAGCAATATCAGAAAACAACACTTTTCTGCCTCGCATCTCCTGTGCCTATTAGTCCTGCAAATCTAAGATCTTTTAGGTATAGTGATGTTATTCAACCATTTTAAATGTGAATATATGGACAGTGAATATAATTTAGCTATTTTTAAGTGGTTTGTGAATGTTTAAAATGATTGAATAGCATCACTATACCTAAAAGATCTTAGATTTGCAGGACTAGCAGGTGCAGGAGATAAGAGGCAGAAAAGTTTAAGGCATTTGAGGCGCAATCTTTTCTCCCATCTAACTCATTTCCCCTCTCCTGACATTCATGCCCTGCAGAAAACCTCAGCTCCTACTTTACTATGGCAATCAAGTATGAGTTTCCTCTTATCAACAGCCGGTCTCCTGTCTGAACTCTTCTTCTCCTCTCATCCTTGTTTTTATTAAAGAAAGAAGGGTCTCTCCTCTATGAGTCTTCACTCCTATGCTGCTGTCTTTCCTGAAAGGCCTTGCTCTACCATTTATGCATTCTGTATCCATGCCTTCACTATATTCCTTTCCATCAGCTCTTTTACTCTCTATCACCAAATAAGATCAGTTTCCCCTACTTAGAAATTTTTTTTTTTTGCTACAGACATCTGAAATTGCAGTCTTATTTCTTTACTGAACCACACACACAACTCCTTCTCAGTTTCTTTTGTTGGATCCTCTTTGTTGCCTAGCCCTTAAAGTATTGGTACTGCTCAGTGTTCTGTCCTCTGACAGCTCTGCTTCTCACTCAACACTACGCGACCCTACTTTCACCCAGAGAAATCCACATTTTCTCTCATAGATTCAGTTACCAACTATTTGCTGTTGCCTCCCAAATCTCTATTTTCTGGATTAAATCTCTCTCCGAACTTGAGATAAACATAGCGAACTGCCTACTATATACCTCCACTAGGATATCCAGCAGGTACCTCAAAATCAACATATGCTAAACTGAACTCATCAATTCTATTCTCAGAACGACTCCTCAACTGATGTTTCCTACATCAGCATACACTCGCTTGTCCAAGCCAAACATCTTGATGTCATTCTTGGACGTTCTTTCTCCCAAAACTTCCTACTGCCAATTAATTAGCAATAACTGTCAATTCCACCTCCCACATATTTATGGAGTCCACCCACTCCTCTCTCTCTTTCTCTACTGACACCATCATATCTCTCCTAAACTACTATAACAGGCTCATAACTGATCAACCCGGCCTTGCCTTACCCTGCCCATGCACAGTTAGAGAGATCTTCCTAAAGTACAAACCTGATTAAAGCACTCTCCTGTTTAAGCCTTTCAGCAGCTTCCCAATGCCAGTTTGGATTGAATTCAAAGTCCTTGACACAGCCCTGTAAGTTTATTAGTTGACTCCTGCTTACCTCTTCAATGGTATCTCTACAAAATCACTCAGGCCACTATTTTTTTCAGTTGCTTACTGGTCTTGTTTTCTTTTCTCTCTAGATCCCTACACAGGGTGTTTCCTGCTTGAATCACTCCCTTTGCCTCTCATCTAGCTAATTCCAGCTCATCCTGTAGGTCTCCATTTAAACATCACTTTCTCTGAAAAGCCTTCCAGATCCCTCAAGTCTGGGATAGATGGCCCTCCTCATGTCCTATGTTAGTACCCTGTGTCTCCTGCACTTTGGTGCTTATCAGATTGTCGTGTAGTTTACAGTTTTCTTGTCTTTCTTCTCCACTAGACTATAATCTACATGACAGTGTTTCCAGCACTCTAGTGCTAAGCATATAGTAGGTGCTCAAGAAATAATTGTGGAACAGAACTGAATTAAATGTCTCCACGATTCTTCATCAAATGCAAGGCTTTTATTCTCATTATTTTTACTTTTTTTGTTTTTTTGAGACAGGGTTTTGCTCTGTCACCCAGGCTGGAGTGCAGTAGTGCAACCTCCACCTGCCGGGTTCAAGCCATTCTCGTGCCTCAGTCTCCTGAGTAGCTCGGATTATAGGCTCATGCCACCACGCCCAGCTAATTTTTGTATTTTTAGTAAAGATGGAGTTTCATAATGTTGACCAGGCTGGTCTTGAACTCCTGACCTCAAGTGATCCACCCTCCTCGGCCTCCCAAAGTGCTGGAGTTACAGGTGTGAGCCACTGCACTCAGCCTTATTCTGATTTTTAATCTTTCTGGATACTCAAATTGTTTGATCCTTCCCTGTCTTCTTAAAATTATTCTCCTTTGTTTTAAGTGACAGCACAGGATGCAAGTTGTCTTTCTACTTTTTTTGAGAATTTCTAGTCCTTGTTTGCTGATTCCTTTCCTGTCCCTTAACTTTGGACTTTCCTCGAAGACTCTGTTCTTCACTGTATTTTATCTCCACACTCAGTGTCTAGAATATAACAAATACTCAAAAATTATTGTTTCCTTCTTTCTCCCATTCTCCAGAAATTCATTTAATCTCATGACTCCAAATGTCTCCCAGATTCATGTTTCAGTCTGAGCAATGCAATAGAGTACCAATTACCTGATACCTCAAATGAACTATAATCAAAAACCATGGCACTAGACCATACCCATTCAGTTTATTCCTACAACACAACTTCTGTATTTGCCAAAATTGTAACCAAGAGTCTCTTAATCACTGGGGATCCATACATCAGGCATCTCTAGCTCCACTAACTACTTTATACTCTGGGTGCAATTACCCAGCAAGTGTTACCTTTTGCCTAGAAATGATCCCATCTATTGATTTTTTTATCTAATTTCCCCCTTTATTTTTTTTATCCTCTTCTTTTTACTCTTATATTACTGCATTGGATTTCTTGCTAGTTGACTTTCCTGATCTCAGTATCATCCACTTTCAGATTGTTTTGTATACTGCCACCAGACTCATCACCCATACACACTCTTTTCATGGCCAAGGGCTCTTCACACAGTAGACTCAATAAATATGACAGAAAAACGATTCACTATCCCCTCAAGAACTTACAGTGGCTACAAATCATCTGCTAAGTCCAAACTCCCCTTTCTGACCTTTTTCCTTCCTTCTGGCCCTAACCAGCTTTTCAGCTTTACCACAACCCCATACTGTTCTTCCCTACATCCTACTTTCCTGACTTGCTGAACTTCTTGCCTTTTCCAGAACACATCCTGCTTCATTCCATTGCCCCTGTTGGTTCCTCTACCTTAAGCAAATTCACTCCCCTATCAGTATGAAAAGCCTAATATTTTTAATATTGAGTTAAAATGTCATTTCTTCTGTTAGGTAGAGTCGATGCTCATTCTGTGCCTGTTTTGTATGTTGTACTTAATACATTCATTACTTTCTTTCTGGTATCATAGTAATGTGCATGTCTACACTATAAATTTCATGATGTCTGGAATTCTCACTTGCTCATTCTTATAATTCATGACGCATCCAAACCATTGCCTGTAATGCACATAGTAGGTACTTGGCAATGAGTCCTTGAAATGACTTGGCCACATTGTCAACCATTTCTCCATGCCCCCACTCTTGGTCTCCACCAAGTGAATAGTGAGTCAGGAGGCAGATCTCTTTGAATAAAATTAAGCTGGACATACCCAACTCTGGTAAGACATTGTCAGTTTTGGCAGGAGCATCTTCTGGGTATCTGCCTAATTTACATGACTCACCATAATCTGCCCTGTCCAATGTATACAGCCTTGCTTCTCATTTGTTCCTAAGCATGTGTCCTCCACTTCACATTATTTTAAATCTTTCAACTCAGCCTTTGTTCATGCAGTTGCCCATGCCAGAAATACTCTTCCCTTTTTCTGATCAAATCCTCCCCAAACTTCAGACCCAGATTAAGTCTTACTTTATCCATGATGTCATCTTTAACTATTTGAGCCCACATTTTCTCTCCTATGTCTGAATTCCTTTGGCAGAGATAATGCAATATATTATGGTATTCTCAAATTCTTTCCTGCATATGTCTTACTTTTCTCAGCAAGATAATTGACTCTTTGGGGGCAAAGATCATGTTTTAGTCTCCTTTGGTAATCAGTGCTGCTGATCATTAGATTGATAAATCAACAGAGTTATTTTCTTCCTTATTACTAATTTCTCATAAATTGAGAAAAGATCCCCATAGCCTACTTTTGTCTATTAAAGAGCTCTATATCAGGTCTTGGAGATAACCTAAGGATTAGCCAATATTATTTAAAATGAGAGATTTTTAAAAATTAATTTTTTTTTTGCAATTAAATCAGTTTCTTTGCAGTTAATCCTGCTTGTTGTCTTGCCATAGGTTAAGGCAGTTAGGAGAAAGAGTTAATTAAAGATGATGGATTTTGTGGCTATTTATGAAACATGGTTGAACAAGATCCTGATAAATCAAATTCACTATCACGTTTTTTTAATTATAGGAAAGTAATAAAGTCTATGTTCTGGTGATTAGATCATTTTGGTAGTGAAATCTTCGTAGACGATATTTGGACTTTCATCATAGATTTAATCAATTCGAACACTTAAGGGGTTGTTTACAAGGTTAAATAACTAGGCATGGTTTGACCCAGAGAGTTGTGCATAAGCTTCACATATGGCACAAAGAAGAGCTGAAGGGCAGAGGTGAACAAACGGCACAGTGTGGCTTAGACTTTGTATTGCACACTGGATTTTCAGGATATGCAGGGAGAAAAAAATCATAACAGCATTTCTCTGCTTATTTCTTTATATTTAGGTTCATTTCTTGTTCTAAGGAATCAGTTTCCTCTTAAGTGCTTTGATTTTTTTTCTTTAACACAATGAACTGGTTAACAGCATTTTGATTTTGCAACCATTGATTTAAACTCACTATAATAAACCATGCTATTGAGGATGTCAGAAGGCAGATGAGATCAGACTTTAGGTGGAGGTCTGTTTTGCTTCTTACAGTCACTCATTTCTATATTTTTATATCAATGAGAGTTGAATGTTGCATTCTTTCTCTTTGATCTCTGTTTTGTTTTTTCCAGCTGCCACAGAACGCTAACTATTCTATGATCAAAGCTCCCCTGAAAGCCTTTAACCCTCACAGGTCACTAGCCAGTACTTTAGTGGGTTACTCTGGTCATCATTTTCTTACAGCTCACCAACAGCTACTTACAAGAGCATTTGACTAGAGATGCTCCCTCAATTTTATAAGCCCTCTAGTTACACACACACACACACACACACACAGACACCCTTGGGAACAATGTCCACACAGAAACTTGAACACAAATGTGCATAAGAGCTTTCTCATAATAGTCAAAAAAGTGGAAACAACCCAAAAGCCCATCAGTGAATGAATGGATAAATAAAACGTGCCATATCCATACAATGGAGTATTATTTGTCACTGAAAAGGAATTAAGTATTGATACATCTATACAACATGGACGATATTTGAAAGCACTATGGTAAGTGAAAGAAGCCAGACATAAAAGGCTACATATTGTGTGATCTCATTTATAAGAAATGTCCACAATAGGCAAATCTAAAGAGACAGAAAGCAGATTAACGTTTGCCAGAGTCTGAATGGGGGGTGTGGCACGGGGATGAAAGTGATTGATAATGGGTATGGGTATTCTTTTTGAGATGATGAAAATATTCCAAATTAGATTGTGATGATGGTTGCATAACACTGTGAATATACAAAAAAATTTGAATTGTACATTTTAAATGGGTGAATTTGTGTGGTATATGAATTGTATCTCGATTTTTGAAAAAAACACTTAAAAGTCTCCTTTTGAGGACAGAGCTAGCTCCCAATTTTAAATACTGGTTCTGCATCAGAATCTTCAGAGGTAGGGACCTGGAATCTCTGCATTATAATAAATTCTTGAATGATTATTATGCACAACTAAAATTTAAGGATCACAGAATTAAAAGAAACAAACCTTGCACTGTCTCCATGAAATATAACTGCAAATGTCTCCATTCAGGGAGAAGCTGCAATTACTCTCAAGTGAATAATACTCAACTTCTTTGTTGTTGTAGATCAGGTATTTAAGTTTTGGTTGATTGATCTTTGTGTATCTACTTTCAACTTTCAGATCAAGTTTCTTTTATACCTCTGAAAGAAAGGGTGAAAACACAGGATCCACTGATACTCTGTTCCCTATGAATTAAAATTAGAGAATTGCTATCAGTCTCACTTCTGATACCATTTGTGGAAAACTAGTTCAGGGTTTTCCTCCTTCCACAGCTAAGGAATGAAAAATAAGATTCTGTATCATACAGTAAGTTGGAAATGTGAGTGAAGTTAGAACTTATGATTCTCTGTCTTGAGTGGCTTTTGCTCAGCTGTCATTGAGGTTTTAAATTGTACATCAGACTGTGGTATTAACTCCCTAAAAGGCATGGAATTGTAACCATATGCCACATTCTAGCTCAGTAAAGGAAAATGTATTTTCCCTACATCACTTTAGAAATTAAAGCTCTTGGCTGGGTGTGGTGGCTCATGCCTGTAATCCCAGCACTTTGGGAGGCTGAGGTGGGCGGATCACTTGAAGCCAGAAGTTCAAGACTAGCCTGGCCAACATAGTGAAACCACATCTCTACTAAAAATACAAAAAATTGGCCAGGCATGGTGGCGGGCACCTGTAATCCCATCTACCTGGAGGCTGAGACACGAGAATGGCAATTCCAGCTGACCTTGGTGGTCTTATTAGAAATAACTGAAGAAACTGGATTGACATTAGATAGGTGAATGGGATAATCTTGATAATCATATAGTACTAAGTTAGAGAAGTATTGGGTAATATAGCATGAATTTACAGATCCTGCATAGGCTTCACATTGATGAAGTTACTGTGCTGCTAGCTATCTAATAATTAATATGGTAAAAATCTTAGGCTATCTCTACCCTTCATCAAAATTTTTTTTGAAATAAAACAATCTGCAGAGCATAGGTTAGGAACTTTTACTCATATATGAGAAAATTGTTTATTTTCTTGTTTCCTGAAAATCTAAACTAAACATGAAATTTAAGTGAAACCAAGAACAAGGTTTATTTAGTGTAACTACCTGAAATCTCATTTTTCACATATCAACAATTAAAAGTAGCTAATATTCATGTAGTCAATAAAACTCAATAAATATTTATTGGTCACCTCCTGTGGTGCCAGGGAAGTACACTAGGTAAACATCGTGATATTGGATGAATAAAACATGGCTCCTGGCCTTGAGGAGTTCAGTGGAGGAAGTAAAGCTTTACTTATTCATAAAGTATATCTGTGATAATAGACTATAGTTCTAGGTACTGAAAAAAATACCTGGAAATGAAATATTAGGTTAGGGATTTGAACTTGGCAAAATGAAAAGCTAAAAATCTTATCTTTTCATGAAAGTCACAATGATATATGGGCTATGATAATAGCTTACAGGTCTAAATGCTATGTGAAATAATGTTGATTCTTGGATAAACTATTTCCTCATCATTTTAATAGGTTAGACATAAAGCTTGAGATATGCACTATTACTCGTAAAGAGTTTGGCAAATTTTCTGCATTTTCGTGGGTTTATAATCTTGGCACTTCGTTGTCACAATACCTTATGTTTAACTACAGAAGGCTGAAAAAAGAAAAAATAGGAAAACCACTAGCAAATGTTAAAAATGTTTATTATTAAACATCATTCACTAATTCAAAAAGTGTATGCTGAAAATAAGATTGCTTGAGGTTTTTCATATCCTTGAGGCTATTATTGGTCTATTGGAAATGACTTTTGTAGATCATGCTACTCTTCACTTTGTGAATGGAATTTTGGCTATGGCAGATAGTACACAGTATTGTTCCCAGTATGTCTAGCAGGCAGCAGACTGAAATATCTTTTACCAGCACTATTTCTGTCCCTCCCTGCATCACAGATATTTTTAGAACCTGATACTGGATTTAAGTGAATTTGTCATTGCTCTGCATACATTGTAAAACACAGCCTATTGAAAGCTCCTTTTCAGCTCTCCCTTGCTACTAGTAAAGGATGAAAATTGCAAGCAGGGTCTCCTTAAACCTGATTAGAAGTGGGGCAATCATACATGTTGAGAGTACCACAAGTGCAATTTGAAATTGGTTGTAATTAAGGTGGTTAATGAAAATGACTTAAAAAAAAAAACTACATGGAAAGAAAAGTTAAAGAAAATATGTCACCTGACATATGCCATTTTGAAACATAAGGTAAATATTTCAACATGCCTTCAGTTTTCTCCAAAATATTTTAGAATGAAGACAAACTAATTTTTGAAAACCAAAGTTCTATCTCCAACTACTTCATATCCTTTTTTTAAAAAAAGAAAAAGACAAGCAATACTTTATTTAAAATCCATCACAGAAATTAACAGCTTCACTCTGTAATACAGCATACATGTTTTAAAGCCTAAGTCAGTAATTGTATATGAGAGTATACACTGCTACATACAAATTAACTCTTCAGACCACAATTTTTCAATGTTTAAAACAGAATAAGCTTCCCTGTGAAAGCAGCATCTGTGCTGGTTTCTTTTTTGGTTTTTGTTTTTTTTTTTTGTTTGTTTGTTTTTTGTTTTTTGTTTTTTGAGACAGAGTTTCACTCTTGTTGCCCCAGGCTGGAGTACAAGGGCACAATCTCAAATCACTGCAACCTCCGCCTCCAAGGTTCAAGCGATTCTCCTGTCTCTGCTGTTTTAACTCTAGTATTCTTCTTCACCCTCTTTTTCAACAGACTCCACACCAACATCCTCATAATCCATCTCAAGGGCAGCCTTGTCCTCACGAGCCTCAGAAAACTCTTTCCTCCATTTCCTTACCCACTTACCAGTGAACAAAGACATGTTTGGAATACATCAGGTCAAACTTGTGGTCCAAGTGAGCCCAGGCCTCAGCAATGGCTGTGTTGTTGCCCAACATGCACACAGCTCTCTGTATCTCAGTCAGGTCTCTGCCAGGCACCACAGTGGGAGGCTAGTAATTAATGCCACCTTGAAACCAGTGGGACACCAATCCACAGACTAGATGGTACACTCGATCTTGATGGTGACAATGGCAGCACTGGCATCTTTTGGAACCACATCATTATGGTACAACAGGCAGCAAGCCATGTATTTACCATAGTAAGGGTCATGTTTCACCGCCTGGTTGGCTTGCTCAAAGAAAGCATTGGTAATCTCTGCTACAGAAAGCTGTCTACGGTAGGCTTTCTCAGTAGAGATGATGAGGGTGTATTAGTTTGTTTTCATACTGCTGATAAAGACATACATACCCAAGGCTGGGCAATTTACAAAAGCAAGAGGTTTATTGGACTTACAGCTCCACATGGCTGGGGAGGGCCTCACAATCATGGTGGAAGGCAAAGAGGAGCAAGTCATATCTTACACAGATGGCAGCAGGCAAAAAGAGAGCTTGTGCAGAGAAACTCCAGTTTCTAAAAGCCATCAGATCTTGTGAGAGTTATTCACTATCATGAGAACAGCACCAGAAAGACCCACCCCCATGATTTAATCATCTTCCACCAGGTCTCTCCCACAACACATGGGAATTATGGTAGCTACAAAATGAAATTTGGGTGGGGACACAGAGCCAAACCATATCAGAGGGCATAGCTGCCCAGAGAGAAGTGGATGCAGGGATAGGACACCAGGTGGGTCTGCAGTTCTATCAGATTAATATTTAGGGTTCCATCAAATCTCAGGGAAGCAGTGACGGAGGACACAATTTGACCTATGAGTCTATTCAGGTTAGTGTAGGTTGGGTGCTTAATATCAAGGTTTCCATAACAGATGCCATACATGGCCTCACTGTCTATCATGAAAGCATAATCAGAGTGCTCCAGGGTGATGTGGGTGGTGAGAGTGGAGTTGTAGGGCTCTAGCGCAGGTGTGGAAACCTGAGGGGCTGGGTAAATGGAGAACTCCAGCTTGGATTTCTTACCATAGTCAACAGAGAGACATTCCATGAGCAAGGAGGTGAACCCAGAACCAATTCCCCTGACAAAGCTGTGAAAACCAAGAAGCCCCAAAGACCTGTGCACAGGTTGGCCAATTTATGAATTTGGCCCAATATGAGGTCAGTGATCTCCTTGCCAATGGTGCCCTCGGGCATAGTTATTGGCAGCATCTTCCTTGCCTGTGATGAGATGCTCAGATTGGAAGACCTCATGGTATGTGCCAGAGTGAACTTCGTCAATGACCATGGATTCCAGGTCTGCAAACACTGCTTGGGCATGTGCTTGGTTTCTGCTTCACAGCTACCTAGCAGATGACAGAGATGGAGAGGAGAGGTTGTTGCTTCTTACAGACCGACTCTTAAACAGTTGATGTAAGAGAACCTTCATCTCCTTTTTATAACAGGGATTTATTTGTAGAGCAGTTTGAGGCCCACAGCAAAAGTGAGCAGCAAGTACAAAGTTCTCATATACCTCCTGCCCACCACAACATGCGCAGCCTCCCCAACTGTCAACATCTGGCACCAGAGTGGTACATTCATTAAAATCAATGAACCTACATTGAGGCATCATGACCACCCAGAGTCCCATAGTGTACATTTGCGTTCACTCTTGGTACTGTTCATTCTATGGATTTTGGCAAATGTACAATGACATGTATCTACCATTGTATTGCCATAAGTACTTTTATTGTCCTAAATTCCTCTGAGCTCTGCCCATTCACTTCTCCTCATCTACTTTTAAAAAGCCAAACTTCTCAATGTCTATTATCTGCCTAATCTGGGATTTCTCAGTCTCAGACTCTTGACATTTTGAACAGAATAATTCTTTTAAAGGGGATGTCTAGTACATTTAGTACATTCTAGGATATATAGCAGCATCCCTGGCCTCTACCCAGTCAATGCCAGAAAACACTGCCATTCTTAGTTGTGACAACCAAAAATGTCTCCAGACATTGCTAAATGTCCCCTGGTAGCAGGTAGCAAAATCATTCCTGTTAAGAACCACTGGCCTAATCTAAGGCATACTCTACTTCCAAATGAATGTCTATATTATCCTATTATGACTTGTAGAGTTAGTCATTAAATGCTATCAACAAATATTTATTAGGCTTACTATGTGCTGGATAATATAAATGTATTCTACTCTAGCCAGTCGAGAGCTATTAAATTCTTAATATATTAATAAGTGACAGGGAGAGGCATGAGTTGTTGCAACAAACATTTTAAAAATCTACATCCAGTAGCTACATTGAATCTTGAGGCATGGTTGATTAAATTGATACAGCAATCTTCACGATCTAGTTCACAGCAGAATGAACGCAGAGGGAAAATGCATTGATCATTAAGATTGCTTAACTGATTGGACCTGCTATGCTGTGATTCACTTCAGCAGCCACATGCAAGAGATGGACACTGCCTCTACAGGGAAATAATTCTGAGTAATTAGCCAGGGAAGACGCTATACAAGTCCCCACTCCCACCCTAACTCCACCACTGTTTTCCCATGATAGCAAGGGATATTTACCTGATTCCCTTGTGAAATTGCCATAAGTGCCTCAGTGCTCCTTTCATTTTGCCTCTGTAGATAGAGGCAGGGCTGATGATAAGCTGGTTTCCTTTTTGGTTAGCCAGTACTTGTGCCATTCAGATCATTAAATCAAATGTAACCAAGCAAGTATAATTTGAGATTTTATTTGGAGATTCTCCTTGTAAAGATTTAGACATTAAAGTAGTCACACAGAATCCAAGAGACAACTGTCAGAAATGGAAAGGGGAATTGGAGTGGTAGACAATGAGACATCTTGGCAAAACTAATTCTATTTGCATATAGCCTCAAATTATGGGTTTCCTCCTTCTCTTTCTCCTTTTCCTTTTTTGGACAGACTTATTACAATCATTTTGATTTCTCCCGCTTTTGTTTTTTGGCTTTTCTTTATGATGGGTCAAAAATAAATAAATTCAAAATTGACTCATTGAAAGTGGTTAACTACAGTTAACTTTTATTTCCAAGGCACTTCTTGGAGGACGTGGGTCTACTTATTCCTTGTTTGTTAAAGTGAACTGATATGTATATTCCCCTTTGTGGACCTCTAAATTAGTCTTCTCATCTGTAACTTGTAAGATTCCTTCCAGCTCTAATTGTCTATGATCTGTTGGTTAGTATAATAAATGTATACTAGACCATGATGCATGCTGGGACCTCAGCAAAAGGAAGAAGAGGAAAGGAGTAGGACAGAATCTTGGAAAAGGCTGGATTGAAATTTCATGGACTAACTTGGTTGTAGGAATGTACCTTCAAGATTGTGTTTGGGGCCAGGTGCAGTGGTTTACACCTGTAATCCCAGCACTTTGGGAGGCTAAGGCAGGAGGAATGTTTAAGGCCAGGAGTTTGAGACCAGCCAGTACAACATAGCGAGATCCCACCTCTATAAAAAATTTAAAAATTGGCTGAGCATTGTGCCACATGACTGTACTCCCAGATACTTGGGAGGCTGAGGTGGGAGGATTGCTTGAGCCCAGGAATTTGAGGCTGCAGTGAGCTGAAATCACACCACTGCACTCCAACCTGGGTGAGAGATAAAGACCCTGTCACAACATTAAAAAAAAAAAAAAAAAAAAGGTTGTGTTTGGCATGTCAAATCAAAGTTCAAAGGATGAGACAAATGGGCTTTATTCAAAGGATGATCAAGTCCTGGAGTTAGGTAAGGGAAAGCAGTAGAACCAAACATTTGCTGCCAAGAACTGATCCCAGATGGTCTATTTGGATTACAGCAAGGTGCCAGCTAAAGGAGGAAGCTATGCAAAACAGGATCCAGTTCCCAGGGGCAATGGGAGTAGGAAAGATTTCTTGGAGAATCAGGGTCCTAGTCAATCAGGCTGGAACTGAGGATTAGTTCTAGCCTCAAAGTGGGAATGAGAACCCTAATAAGAAAACTAAGGCAAAAGGTCAATCACAGAGGGTAACCCAACACTAGAGGTGGATGGGTGGTCAGAGAAGAGGCGGCAGTTCAGTGAACACACAACAGAGATAAAGGTGCCCGAGAGATCATGTCTATTTTATCATGCCCACCATCAGGAGAGAATGCCTAGTATCCTGCTGGTTGTAGGCAGGATTTGGCCCACTCGATGTAGGAGGCAGAATAGTCCTAGCCTCTGTCAGAGCAGGGCTAGGAAAGGCTACCTATTATACTTTGTTTCACTTAATTCTTCTCTTTGTCAATTCTTAGTCACAAAACATCATACTCATCAATTGCAATGGTTTTTATTTCTACCCTGAGTTGTACGCAACTTCTTAAAGAATTAAACATGATCAGGCCCTAAATAGAGTGCTATGAAATTTCTGTGTATCCACGGACTTTATACACTAAACCAAGTTAGGCAAACGTTTTCTGTACAGGTCTGGACAGTAAATATTTAAGGCTCTCCAGACCATAGGGTGTTGGTCACAAGTACTTACCTCTGCCATTGTAGCATGAACATAACCATATTCAATATGAAAACAGATACGCATGGCTGTGTTCCAATAAGTCTTTATTTATGGACCTTGAAATTGAATTTCATAAAATTTTCACGTCACAAAATATTATTCATTTTTATTTTTTTAGCAACTTAAACATGTACAAATCATTCTTAGCTCACGGGCCATACAAAAACAAACAGTAGGTCATAGTTTGCAACTCCTGTGCTAAACTTAAACAAATTATAATTTATTTAGTGAACAATGATCTGCCTAATTCTGTCCTAGAGATGGGAGTGTTGTATGTTAACCTTAATGTCTGTGGCTGAGTCCCTGTAATTTACTACCTCATCTTCCTGATGTTCCTCTCTACCTTCCTGAATTATCCTCCTGTGTTTGGTCCAGTTCCAGGCCTTGTTGACCTGGCCAGTCCACTGATTTCACTGAGCCTGACTGAGGCAGTATCATATGAACAGAGGAGCATGCAGAAAAATAGATGGAAAATAATAAACATATAAAAACTGTTTGAATAGCTTTTATTATAACCAAAAACCAAGATAGCACAAACTCTTTGTTTTATTTCATCCTTGATGAAGTAAAAGTGTTGAGAACTAGAGTTCTTCCTATCACAATGGCTGTTCAACACTGAAGTAAAAATTATACACAATAAAATTCTTAGCGACTGCATCAAGACACAATAATAATTATTTAGTTCTGGCCTTTACAAATCTCCACTTTCGAGTCTCTGAGTTCACTTTTTATAGTTTTGGTTCATTCTTGTTTAATCAAGGCTGTTCCAAATTTTTGTGGAAGTGATTCAGTCACATAAGTTTAGTATTTTTTTCTAATTCTCTTTCACACATACTGAACTCTAGCTTATGATAGCTATCCCCAGTTGCCAATGTATAAACTACTTCTTAAAGAGGAAACTATGCATTATAATGTAGATTACACTACATTTCAACTTTTCATCAATACATCATACAATCTTTGCAAAGACAATTAGAAGAAAAAAAATCCTGAAGTGGTAGCTCCCCATCTTGAGTTCATGTATTTTCTGGGATAAAATCTGGGAATGTATATTTCTGATCTATATTGTACCTGATATTTTGTCAACAGGAATATATGTTATCTGCTCTGCATCAAGATTTTCAAATGTGGTTAATTATGAAAAATATGCCTGTGATTTAGTTACACTTGAGGATGGAGATAGCATGACATAAGGATTTAGAGTGATCAGTATTAAAGACCTAACTGGGATATAATTCTAACTCAAATATCTAGACATAGACACATACTTTTGATTTCCAAGTAAAAGAGTAGGTTTGTAGTTATTAATGTTTAATAACAGTAAATAACAGAATATACCTGTTATTCTCCACAATCAGGACATGCCTGTATGCTGCTATAAAATTGGCAGTATTTGGTTACTTCAGTTATGTTTATTCAGCTATCTTATTTGGCACAGACTAAAATATTGACACTTTGGGGACCACTTAAGTTTTTTGTTGTACAAATATTATCTCAGAGCAAAGCATATAAACTCCTCAGTGAATGTATCTGTCTTACGGGAAAATGGGTCTCATTACTTTATATTCCCATGAACCACACAATCCTTAATCACAGTCAAAGAAAATGTACCTTGAACCACAAAAGAAACATACAAAAATACAGAGGAAACTAAGAATCGTGCCAATCTAACCAGCTCCACCTTCCAACATAGATGCTACTTTCACTGGCTTAAAACCATACTGGTCAGGTACGGTGGCTCATAACTATAGTCCCAGCTCTGGAGACTGAAGTAGGTGGATCTCTTGAGCCCAGGAGTTCAGGATTAGCCCAGGCTACATTGTGAAATTCCATCTCTACAAAAAAAAAAAAGAAAAAAGAAAAAGAAAAATTAGCCAAACATGGTGGCACGTGCCTGTAGTCCCAGCTACTCAGGAGGCTGACGTAGGAGGATTGCTTGAGTCTGGGAAGTAGAGGCTTCAGCGGGCCATGATTGCACCACTGGACTCCAGCCTGGGTGACAGAGCATGACCCTATGTCAAAAAATATATATATGAGAAACAAAACCATACCAGTGGTTCTTTGGTCACTGCTTGGAGCTTGGGACTATAATGAAGGAACAGGAAGTCTTTCCTTTCTTCAGTTCTTCAGTTTGGCTAATAGGAACTTTACTTGCACATTCAGATTTAGTACTACAAGGTTTTTACTTAACCTCATTTATCATATATTTATCTTATATCTACACCATCTTTCTTTCATGCTGAACATTGCAGTGATATGGAAGAGGCATTTGGGATCCTGTCAGCGTTTATTAAGATGAGAGAATCTAGAGTCACTTTAAATGGCAATGGGAATGAGCCAAAAAACAAGGGAAAATGGAAGATTCAGGGAAGAGGGAAAATCAACAGTGTAAGATTCCTAATAAAGTGGGAATAGGGATACTTCACTCATAATATCACTAGGCAACAAGTAGGATATTGGTGCTGGAATAATGCAAAGTCTTTGTCATTTGGATGGCTCCCATCTCTGGATTCTGTGGGAATACAGGTTTCCCTTTATTTTGATCTTGTCATGGCCTTTTAGGCTCAGGAGGAGTATTGTATGTTGGTCCTCTGCTGTGTGTGGCAGTGACAGACCTCAGAATAGAACTGGCTTGGATTCCCAGGCAATGTTCTTCCCTCACACCATACTGTTATTGAAAACAATATTGTTTCTAAAAATTACTTTCATTATTTTTTATTGCTGATTAACAATTTTCTCTGCATTTCAGTACATTCCATGTAACTATTTGATTTGGAATTTTTTTTTTTTTTTTTTTTTTGCATATGAAATTAATCCCAGGGACAGGGTGTCTAAGAAAGCCAGCCCTCCTGCTTCCATTGCCTGCCATGTCCCTTTCAGCACCACAAACTCATAAGAAAACATAGAGAAAACCAAAAAGAATCTTAACCTAACCAGATTTACCTCCCAATTTTGACACTGCTTTCATCGGAATCAGTGATTTAAAACCATGTCTCTGGTTCCTGGTTCACTGCTTAAAACTATGACTATAGAAAAGGCCATCTTTTCCTTTATTATAAAAACTTATATTTGTAAATTCCCCAGAAACAAACTCAATAATAACCCCATAGGCAGTGTGTATAAATTCCTAGTTAAGTCAGTACTCTCCAGTACTCTTCCGTTATCCTTTCACTACTTAATCTACCACATCTCTAAGATGTGAGTCACCTATTCACGTGTCCACCATTTTTCATCACTTAAATTGTGATTTTTTTTCTTTTTTTGGTTCTTTACACTCATACCTTCACTATATTTTAATAAGACCCTTATAAACTCTCTTTATGTGCATTGGCTTGCTGGTTTTTGTTTGTTTGTTTGTTTGTTTTTCCCCCCTCTTTCATAACATTGGCCAAGAAGGCTCTTAAGTGTCATTAAGTGTGTGACACTTAATGAGCTTTTGTTGCTACAGGGACTGGTGGGTGGACTGGAAGGTAACCCCATTAACTATTTCCCACTTTCTTAAACTTAAAGCACTGAAACTCAAAAGTATACAATAATTCTATATTGGTCATATTCAGCCTTCCCTTCTCTTGTGGCATCCTGCATTCTGACTAATTCCTAAGGGCCATGCCAGAGGTCCCCACTGGAAGGCCTAATGCTGTAAATGAAGATACAATGAATTGAGAACTGGCACTAGGATATTCGAGATCAGTCCTATAATTTCCTATTGACACACTCCCCAAACATCCAGATGGTCCTTTCATTTTATGATGTCTATATTTCTATGAATCAATTTTGTTTAGTATCATCTTCTCCTGCAAACAAAAGCCAAGAACTCTGCTGGCTCTTCTTTCACCTTTTCATCTCGCATAATGACACTTCTCAATTGGATCACCGTGTTGATAGTTTTATCTTCCGTTACATCAATTTTGGCTCCTGCTTCTTAAGCCTACTCTTCATCTATTGTGAGACTGTGCTGCCTTTCTTCTGATGCTCTGCCAATGTGATATTTTACAACACCTGTGACTGGTGTGGTTGGCCATGGCCAGACCTGACCAGAGCAGGCCTCAGTGAGGACCAAAATGGAAACTAGTTCCTGTAGTTCAGGCACAGAACCATAGAGACTACTCTTAGGCTGACGCAGCAAGAATTTCAAGGCCCCAGCACAGAACATGAGCCTTGGTGACATGACATCCTGAATAGGGAAATTATTGCCTTCTGTAATAAAACGAGTTGTCTCTGGATGCTGAATAAGGGGTGAGGGAGGTGGGTGTAAAATACAGGAAACCAAAGTTCTTAACTCTCAAACCTAGTAGAGGTTTCCCTCTGTGTGGGATGCCAAGTCTACAGAACTTAGGGCATGACTGTGAGAGATATACGGGAGGCCGTCAGCAGTCAAGTCATCCCTGGTGTCTTTTTTTTTTTTTAGACGAAGTCTCGCTCTTGTCCCCCAGGCTGGAGTACAATGGCACGATCTCGGCTCACTGCAACCTCCGCCTCCTGGGTTCAAGCGATTCTCCTGCCTCAGCCTCCCGAGTAGCTGGGATTACAGGCGCCTGCCACCACCCTGGCTAATTTTTGTATTTTTAGTAGAGACAGCGTTTCACCATGTTGGCCAGGCTGATCTCGAACTCTTGACTTCGGGTGATCTGCCTGCCTCGACCTCCCAAAGTGCTGGGATTACAGGTGTGAGCCACCACACCTGGCCATCCCTAGTGTCTATACAAATTATTTACCTCCCAACTTTGACACTGCTTTCATTCAGGGTCAGTGGTTTAGTCATCCCTAGTGTCTTTACAAATGCATCCCTAGTGCATTTGTATCCTTTCGACTGCCGATCTGCTACTTTTACTTTGAGAGTAAACCAGAGGAGACGTCACCTCAAAAGGTGGACCAGACTTGGACCAGACTTCCTTGATCAGCCTCTTGTGACTGGAAAAACTGTTCCTTTTTTATATTTCCACTGATCTATAAACCTCATCAGGGGGTCTGCAGGCAACATATCAAGGAAGGAGCTCTGTGGTAGGCTTTGCCTCACTCTTCTTTTCACATTCATTTCCTTTCCCTATCTCCTTTGTTCTAATTTTAAAACCATTGATCCTGGGCATGTGACAGCATTGAAATGGAATAAAATCATTTATTCTTTCAAGAAATATTTTTTGAGCACCACACTGTGCCAGGCACTGTTTTGAGCAGGGAGGATACAGCAGTGGGCATAAAGAGAAAAATCCTGCCCTTGTTGAGCTGACATTAGACAGTATGTTAGATGAAGAAAAGTGATATGGAGGAAATAAGCAAGAAAGGGAAGTACGATGTGCTAGGGGTTCCCTTAAGTAGGGTGGTCAGGGAAAACATCACTGAGATGGCGACATTTGAGGAAAGGCCTGAAGGAAGTGAGGGAGCAATTCATGTGTTACCTTAGGGAAGAGAGTTTCAGGTGGAGAGAATAAGAGGTGAACAAGTTCTGAGGTGGAAACAGGCTTAGGATGTGTTAGAGACAGCAAGGAGTGTCCTATATGGCGCCCTGCCCCACACCTTTGCTTGTGGGCACTTTGCAGTGTCCACAAGCAATTGCAGGATAACTTTTATATACCCACTATTAGGGAAGCAGGAGCCTAGGAAAGCCAGAGTGACATCATTTTAAAACCAACTCCGGCTGGGCACAGTGGCTCACGCCTGTAAATCCCAGCACTTCGGGAGGCCGAGGCGGGCGGATCACTTGAGGTCAGGAGTTCAAGGCCAGCCTGGTCAACATGGTAAAACCCCATCTCTACTAAAAATACAAAAATTAGCCAGACGTGTTGATGGGTGCCTGTAATCCCAGCTACTTGGGAGGCTGAGGCAGGAGAATTGCTTGAACCCAGGAGGCGGAGGTTTCAGTGAGCCAAGATCGCGCCACTGCACTCCAGCCTGAGTGACACAGTGAGACTCTGTCTCAGAATGAATGAATGAATAAATAAATAAATAAATAAATAAATAAATAAATAAAATAACCAAAAGACTCCATCTTGAGACTAACAAGGCACATTCCTTGCTGCTCACCCCCATGGTTCTAAGATGTTTACAGCTAAATAAAAAAGTTTGGTAAGGCCTACAAGGACAAACTCCTACAACAGAAAGTTCAGTTATCCCAATACCCAAAACAATATGTTTTCAAGATGTTTTGATGTACATACACAGTAAAACATCAAGGATAGTTTTCTTTAAATCAATAGAATAATCAATTTTGTTATCCTGTCTGCTCACTCGCACATAAGTACAGCTTAATTTAGCCTTTGCATAGACAAGGACCCTATATATGAAAAACTTAAAGGTGGCGTATTCTCCTTGCTTTCTGAGGACACCCTACTCTGTAATGGAGTCACTTTCAATAAGCTATATCTTCTCACTGTACTCTGTGACTTGCCTTGAATTCATTCCTGCGTGAGATCCAAGAACCTCCCCCTTGGGGTGTGAATTGAGGCCACCTTTTTTCCAGTAACACAACCATGGCTCAAAGAGAAAGTCATGATTTGCTGAAGATCAAACAGCTTTTTAAAATTCACCCATAATGAATATTCTTTCTACTGCCTTCCATGAACGTTTTCTGTGATATCTCAAGCCCAAGTCCTGCTAGTTATCTTCTAGATGAGGCCCACTGCTAGTCTTGTCTGTATTGAGTATAAATTAGCTGTTAACTGTATAAAATCCAAATTCAGTAATGCCAGTGATATCCAGTTACTAACATCTCTCATCTCCCTTTTAAAAGCATTGTTGTTACAGCCAATAATAGTAATAATAATAAGAGGTATCATATACTGAGTGCCTGCCATATGCTGCAAGCTTTACAGATGCTACATAATTTAATCACTCAACAACCCTGTGGGGTAAATATTATTATATATGTTTTGCAAATGAAGTTGCTGAGGCTCAGGAAGAATGAATGCAATGCCTAAGGTAATATAGCTAGTAAATGGTAGAGCTAGGATTTAAAACTGTGCCTGAAACAGAAGCTTACTATATACTGTGCTGCTGGTCTCCCTAGATAGGTGGCTTCCTCAAAAATGTAGTGGCTTAGATCTAAGCCTTGGGACCATCTTTTGTAGGTGTGTCTCTTGAGAACTCAGGAGCTTTGGCTTCCATAGTAGGTCAAATCACTATCTTAGACAGCTGCTAGGCTTCATTTTCCCTGATCTTTTCGGTGGTTTTAATTTAAATTTCTCTCTATTCTAATAAGACCTTACTTGCCCTTCCTATATCTAGAACAAATGTTCTGTATTTTGAGAAATTGATCTTAGCTACTATCTGACCAGGCTCAGAAAAGTCTGTCTCTTATTTGATTACACAGCACCCTTTGCTCTAGTGCTTACTTCCTAGCAATCCTGCTGACTTAACTTTTTCGTCCCTTTTTTCTTCCAGAGGTCTTTGTTAAATGACTTTCATTTTAGTGTTCTTCTAGGCCAATTCTAATTGGGCATATTTTTGCTGCCTTCAGATGGCCATCATTTTTCCTTAATGCAGTTGGCATCAACTCCCACAATCACTATTTGGCCAAATAACCTTTGATATCTTTTCCCATTTGTGTTCCCAAATTGCTTTACGAGTCATATTCAATTTTGGGCTTTCCCTCTCCCCAATCCATATCCAAAAGCAAATATATCATGAATAATATTTTTAAACATTCAACCATTTTCATTCTTCTTAAATCATTTTGCCTTAGGACACCCTCCATTACCACTGCCAGTAAATTAGCAGGTTTCAGTACCTCAGTGAATGGTCAACACCATATAGAAAACAAGCAGGTCCTAACTGGGATTTTATTATCAAATTAGGTGTTTAATTCCCTGAGAACTTCTCAGGAAAACAGCAGTCTTGGAGTCAGAGACTTCTAAATTCCTTTTGTATAGCAAGAACCAAGCCTGTCACACCCACCAGGATGGCTATAATAAAAAAGAAACAGTGTTAGTAAGAATGAGCAGAAATTGGAATCCTCATACTCTGTTGGTAGAAATGTAAAATGATGTAGTCACTATGAAAAACAGTTTGGCAGCTCCTCAAAAAGTTAAACATAGAATTACCATATGACCTTGCAATTCCATTCCTAGGTATACACCCAAAAGGATTAAAAACAGGTATCCAAACAAAAACTTTTACATAAATATTCAAAGCAACACTACTCATAATAGCCAAAAGATGGAAGCAACCAAGCATTCATCAGCAAATGAATGGATAAACAAAATGTGGTATAGTCATATGATGAAATATTATTCAGTGTTAAAAAGGAATGAAATACTGATAATTGCTATAATGTAGATGAACCTCAAAAACAGTATGCTAAGTAAAATCAGCGAGACACAAAGCGACATATATTATATGACTCCATTGACAGGCAATGTCCACAATAGGCAAATACGAAGAGACAAAAGTAGATGAGTGGTTGCCTGGGTCTGGAGGTAGGAAAGTGGATTAACTGCACATGGGCATGAATGATCTTATTGGGATAATGAAAATGTTTAAAAACCAAAAGTACAGTGATAGTTACACAACCAAATTTACTAAAAAGTCATTGAACTGTACATTTAAAATGGGTGAATTTTATGGTACGTAAATTGTACTGCAGTGTAGCTGTAGGAGAGAGAGAAAGAGAGAGAGAGAGAGAGAGAGAGAGAGAGAGAGAGAGAGAGAGAGAGAGATTGAAGGCAAGCCCGGAGCCTGGCCAGTTGGCATTCTAGAGTTTTACTAGTTTGGGAGAACTCGAGATGATGTAAGTGAAGGGTACACTATCCAGAAACAAAACTGTAGCATTCTGAGAGGTGAGAGAGGGAAAAAAAGAAAGGGTAAGAGGCCACGAAGGAAGTGGAAGAGTCCATAGATAAGTCTGCCCCCCTCCACACCACATGCCCTATTATCATAAGTGTGGAATCTGGGGACATTTTCCAACAGGTTTGGGGGAAAATAAAAAACAAAGTGGAATTATTCCAAATTTGGTCTTTGGAACTCTGGGACACCACTGTTGTGGTTTAAATGTTTGTCTTCTCCCAAACTCATGTTGACTTTTAATTGATGTGGGGCCTTTAAGAGATGATTAGGTGATGGCAGATCTATCATGAATGGATTCATGCCCTTATTGCAGAAGTGGGTTAGTTATCACGAGACTGAATTTGTAATAAAAGTGAGTTTTGCCTGATTTCTTCTCTCTGTCTCACATGTTTGCTTCAGCCTTCTGTCCTTCTGCCATGGGATGACCTGCATCAGATGTTGGTGCCATGCTCTTGGACTTGTCGGCCTCCAGAACTATGAGAAATAGATGTCTTTTCTTTATAAATTTATCTGAGTAACAGAAAATAGACTAAAACAATCACCTTTCTGAGTGCCCCCTCACTAACAAGAGATAATCATAGCAGAAGAAAAATGGATGCAAGGCAGATCTAGGCAAAGAGAGGGCCAAGTCTCCCTCAGCTTTTACCTGGCATAAATGTATCCAGATATTTTCACATGCTCCCAGTGGAGGATATAGAAAATAGCTGGGTTTTTACAGCCAGCAGGCCTCCCATGGGGCTGCTGCCATGAGGAGCAAGTTGACGCTACTGCAAGGGCTGCAGGTCGACGATCTAACTCTGGGGCTGAATGGAGGATGTGGTTGAGATTCAGAGAGCCTGAAAGGCAGACAAGGGAAGAGGTGAGTCTAAGTCAGCAGAATGGTGAATAACTCTGAGCCTAGATGAGCTGAGAGCATAGACCTTGTAGTTCACAACTCCTGGACTTCATCTCAAATGCCAGAATAGTTCCCAATGACTGGGGAGGGCATTGTTGAGGAAATTACTGTAGTGGTCAATAAGGACCCACACAAAGATGTCCATGTCAACTCATTGCCTCTTCTCTGTCTTAGAGAGGAAGGAGGTAGGTGTGGTGAGATGGAATTCTAAAACACTGAGAAGTATCCAAAGGAGCTCAGTTAACCCAGGAAAGACTATTTTTAATGGAAAGAGATTGATTTTCCATCATAATTTAGCATAGTAATAAGACATGTTGACTTAGTTCTCAATTGAGCACAATGGACCAAGGCCTGTACCTAACTGCTCACTCACAGTGCCCTGAAGAGTCTGGGGGACTATATCAGGCTCTTTGAAGCTCCATATGAGCCACCAACGTTTATAACATTGGGGATTTAATCAAGATTTCCATAATGAAGCTCAAAGCCAGGAAGATCTGAGACTGGATTACATAGTTTTTAAAAACAAACAAACAAACACCTTGTTTCTATTAACCAATGGAACAGATTTAGGAACCCAGTAAAAATGCCACATGCTTGAATACACTTAATAAATAAACATTTAGTTCCCTCTAATCCAGTAGTTCCAAATCTTGCATCCATGGATGAACTTTGGGTGGCACATGAGTGCTTAAAAGGTTGAGTGCCAAACTGAGACTATAAACGTGTATGTGTGTGTTTGTAGATAGAGGTTTTGTAACTTTCATGAGTTTCCTAAAGAGGGAAAAAAATGGTTAACTACTCATAGAGAGGGCAGTGGAAGCCTGGGAAATGGGTAAGCCCAAAGAATGTGGGGACAGAGGAAGATCTCATGCAGAACACTAGGAAATCAACCAACTGTAAGATAAGTCAGATATTTTCACAAAATGATTCTCAAATCAGTGTCACATAAATTGCAAATGGTGTGACTGAATTTCGTGATGGGAGGTCATTGTTGGAGACTACTGACCTGGGGCTTATGGATGCACTTTATGAGGTATGTATACTCTCTGAAATGGGAGGTGAAATTTCCTATGTATGTGCATATGAGCATATTTCTGGGTAGGCAAGCTATAGTTTTCACAGAATCTTAAAGAAGGTCCTTGACCTCTAAAAGGTTATAAACCATTCACTTTAACTTCTGGCAGTGATGGTTTCTTCCTATATACAACTCTTATTTTTCCATCTTTATGTAATCTCCTTCTTTCACCTCCTCCTCCTTTCCTCCCCACCTTGTGTCTTTCTTTCTCCACCCACTCCCAACTTTCTCTCTTTTCCTTACAAAGCAATGTGGAAGACTAATGCAGTCCAATCTGAATATGAAAAGCGAGAGGAGTGAGCTCAAAGGGGTGATTCCAAGGAGATTAACAAACCTTTTGAAGTGAGGTCTAGCAGGTCTGCTCAGCAACTGAGTCCTTAACTGGCCCTCAGGAAGAAGACAGCTTGGGGAAGAAGCCATGGAAAGGAAGGTTTAGACTGACTATATAATTAGTATCAAATTAATATACAAGATGAGGTGTCAGCTCTTTGAATGTATAAGACGCTATAAATGAGGAAAGCCATTGTCAGAAGGAACACTTAATGGGCTATTTATCATTGTAAAGAAGGCAGGAGGAACTTAGTGATGTAGAAGGGCCTAATCAAGGTCCTTTTTTTTTTTTTTTTTTTTTTTTTGAGACGGAGTCTCGCTCTGTTGCCCGGGCTGGAGTGCAGTGGCCGGTTCTCAGCTCACTGCAAGCTCCGCCTCCCGGGTTTATGCCATTCTCCTGCCTCAGCCTCCGAGTAGCTGGGACTACAGGCGCCCACCACCTAGCCCGGCTAGTTTTTTGTGTTTTTTAGTAGAGACGGGGTTTCACCGTGTTAGCCAGGATGGTCTCGATCTCCTGACCTCGTGATCCGCCCGTCTCGGCCTCCCAAAGTGCTGGGATTACAGGCTTGAGCCACCGCGCCCGGCCTATCAAGGTCCTTCTTAAATGAAAATTCAGTTAACAAGGTTTAGACAGCACCTGTCTTCATTAACAATATAAATATTTCTTTAATACATTTTGGAATTAAATAAAGAATAAGATCAAGTTTCTTTACTGGCTGAATAAGTAGGGATTGATTCTTACCTAGTTGTGTGGATGGCTCTTAGTCTTCATCATTCCCAAGAACCATTCATGAAGCATGAGCTACCATATGATAATTTTCACTTTTCCAGGACTTCTATCTTTCATAAAAGAAGCTGTCCTTGGCATCAGTGAGAAGTCTCCAGGAACAGACTGATTCACTGACAGAATCTCCTCAGAATAATCTGGTATCCAAATGATGTGTATTTAACACTATGCTAATTACTTTTCATTGATTTGATTCCCACAAAACATCTATGATGTAAGTATTATTACCATCTCTAATTGACTAGATGATGAAACAGTCTTAGTGATGACACATACATACAGCTGGTCATACACTTGTTTAAGAGGTAAAATTAATAATTGAAGTCAGGTCTGCCTGATACAAATTACAGGTTCTTCCTCCCAATCCACACAATCATTATGACAAAATAATGTGACTAAATGTAAGTATAAACATAACAATCTTTCAAAGGAGTCATCTTGTCTGACTCTATTATACTCTTATTGCTTCAAAAATTTTTAGAACTTCAAGAATGTCTTCATGGTCTAAGAATAATTGTTTTGAGTCTTCTTAATGGTGATAAATTTTATTTTTGGGGGAGATTAAAAATATCTTTATTGAGACATAATTCACATACCATACAATGAACTCATTTAAAGTATACAATTCACTAGTTTCTTTACTATATTTTTAATATGGCAAAACATATACAACAAAATTTGTCATTTAACCATCAAGGTGTACAATTCAGTGGCATTAACTAGATGACTGTATCATTTTATTTTTTTACTGTTATAAGTAATGCTGCAAATATACATCTTTATATATACTTTGTGCAAATAATTCCATAAGATAGAAAGCTGTCATCTGTGATGGGCCAGTGATAAAGAGTGATAAAAATGGGTTGGTCTTTTCCTAGGATAGCTCCATTACCATTAAACATGATTGTTTTTATTTCAATAGGTTTTTGAGGAACAAGTGGTTTTGGTTACATGAATAAGTTCCTTAGTGTTGAGTTCTGAGATTTTGGTGCACCCATCACCAGAGCAGTGTACACTGTACCCAATGTGTAGTCCTTTATCCCTCACACCTCTTCTACCCTTTCCCACAAATCCCCAAAATCCATTGTATTATTCTTATGTCTTTGTGTGACGGTGGTAAATTTTAATTCTTTGAGGGAATTTTTGGAAACTAGCAAAAAGTCATTCTATTGATTTAAATGTGATTAAGCTGGATAATAAAGTTTGGGCAGAAATAAGTTGTGTTTATAATGCAACATACTTATTTTCTTGCATAGTTCATATATCAGCTCAGCAGCTAAAGATTTCATGAACTAATGAGTAGATGGGTATCTTGCTCTGTTTGGGCTTTTATAGAGGAATACCATAGACTGGGCGGCTTAAAACAATCGATATTTATTTCTTACAGTCCTAGATGATAAGTCCAAGATCAAGATCAAGGGAACAGCAGATTCAGTGTCTGATGAAGTCCTGCTTCCTAGTTCAGAGAGGGTGCCTTATTGTGTCTTCACATGGTGGGAGAGGCAAATGAGCTCTCTGGAGTCTCTTTTATAAGGGCATTAATCCCATTCATGAAAGCTCTGACCTCATGACCCAATGACCTACCAAAGACCACACTTCCTAATATCATCCCATTGGGGGTTAGGATCTCAACATATGAATTTTGGGGATCACCAACATTCAGTCTCTAGCAATGGTAAACAAATCTCCCAAAAGGATTACACTTTGACTTTGAAGGTTGATGCACGTTAGAAAATACAGGTTCAGATATATCTGTTTTGTTCAATTTTTTTTAGTTATTTAGTGGCACAATGTATCTCCTAGCAAGAATATCAGTTGGATTGACTCTAAAGTAACACAGGTGGTCCTCTCTTTAGTAGGTTTCATTTTTGTATCTTATAACTCAGCCTCAGACTGGCATCCTTCCTAGAGATAAAACACCGCAAACACAGACTAACCATCAACCAGAAAGATTCCTGACAGCAATGTGCACAGGGAATACTCAAGAATAAATACAATTTAGGAGGAGCTCTTCATCTTATGTGAAGAAAAGAAACTCTGAATCTTTGCCCATTTTTATAACCTAATCTCTTTTTATAAAGTAAAACTTTTGGATGCATCTGTTGGGCAATAAATTTATTTTATCACTTTTCAACCACATGCTTGGCCCACAGATGTATAACTTCTTGCTAATTTTAGAATCATCTGATTTTTACAGGCATGAAGAATCTGTAATTAGGCTATACTTGATTTTTATACAACATTATGTACAGAATGAGACAAAATAAACTATTATAAAATAAACACATAATAGTTGGGTATAGTTTTATTGAAATAATCCAACTAAATCATACATTTGATTACAGCTAACGGCTTGCTTCTAGTCACAGCATGTACTTTTTCTCAATGTACAGCATACTCCTTTGCAAATACCAGACTCATATCCAACTATCTTTTGGACATTTCCACCTGGATGTCCACAGTGAAGACTTGTTTACAGCTGTGCAGGTGGTGTACTATATACCTCCCATAGGAAGGGGAGCCATTTATGTAGAATACCATATAAATACTGCCTCCAGGAGTTGTATAACACAACTCCCTTGTGTGCAGACAAAGCACATCCAAATTAAACTTTAAAAAGTAAAGGATGAGTTTGCGTCCTTTGTAGGGACATGGATGCAGCTGGAAACCATCATTCTTAGCAAACTATCACAAGAAGAGAAAACCAAACACCGCATGTTCTCACTCATAGGTGGGAACTGAACAATGAGATCACTTGGACTCGGGAAGGGGATCATCACACACTGGGGCCTATCATGGGGAGGGGGGAGGAGGGAGGGATTGCATTGGGGAGTTATACATGATATAAATGATGAATTGATGGGTGCTGACGAGTTGGTGGGTGCAGCACACCAACATGGCATAAGTATACATATGTAACAAACCTGCACGTTATGCACATGTACCCTAGAACTTAAAGTATAATAAAAAAAAAAAAAAAAAAAAAAAAGTCCTTCAACCAAAATGACCTTATCTTGCTGAGTTCTTTTTTGTTGAACTGATAGTGTTGCCCTTTTTCTGTCACCCAGCATTGGGCTCTACCTTCAATCAGTGACTAAGCCAAGTAGATTCTTACCTTCAAGATGCTTATCAGGTCCATCTTCTGTTTTCCTTTCCCAGTGGAAAAACTCCTGACTGTTCCCTCACGGTCTGGAATTATAGAATTGCAGATTTGAAAGCAAGCATGGATTTTACGGATTCAGGCCAAATCACTCATTTTACAAATGAGGTAATCAAAGTCAAGAAAAGTTAAATGGGCCAGGTGCAGTGGCTCAGGCCTGTAATCCCTGCACTTTGTGAGGCTGAGGCGGGCAGATCACTTGAGGTTAGGAGTTCGAGACCAGCCTGGGCAACATGGGGAAACCCCATCTCTACTAAAAAACACAAAAATTAGCTGGGTGTGGTGGTGGGTGCCTATAATCCAAACTACTCAGGAGACTGAGGCAGGAGAGTTGCTTGAACCTGAGAGGCTGAGGTTGCTGTGCCGCGAGACGGCACCACTGCACTCCAGCCTGGGCAATAGAGTGAGACTCTGTCTCAAAAACAAACAAACAAAACAAGTTAAATGACTTGATGAAGGTGGCATATATAACAAGTTTAGTGATAGAAATGAGATCAGAACAGGAATCTCCTAGTCCTCCTGACCATCATTCTTTCACTATAAAGTGATTGTGTCTTTGTTCACCTGGCTCCATCATCTATCTCCTGCCTTTTTCTGCTTTAATTCATCCTAAAACCTATGGCCAGATCAATCTACATAAAATATTGCTTTCCTCATAAACCTTTTATCTCTCCACATTGATTGTAAAGTAAGCACAAATTCCCTATTCAATGACTCAGTATGGATGCAACCTACCTTTCTAGTCCAGTTTAAAAACAAAAAATGTATCAATATAATTTATTAACATTGATGAAGGAGGAAATTATATATTTCTTTCAAGACTATCAAAAATTTACTGATTTTCAATATTATGTATAATCAAAAAGAAACCCAGTGCCAGGCACGGTGGCTCATGCCTGTAATCCCAATGACTCAAGAGGCTGAGGCAGCAGGACTGCTTGAGCCCAGGAGTTGGAGGCTGCAATGAGCTGAGGTCTCACCACTGCACTCCAGTCTGGGTGACAGTGCAAGACCCAAATACAAGAAAAAGAAAAAGAAAGGAAGAAAGGAAGGAAGGAAGGAAGGAAGGAAGGGAGGGAGGGAGGGAGGGAAACCCAATTCGCCTCAGTTAATTTCCCAAAGAAATGAAAGCTTATCTTCACACGAAAACTTGTGAACTAATTTTTATAGCAGTTTTGTTCATAATAGCTCAAAACTAGAAACAATCCAGATGGCCTTTATCAGGTGAATGATTAAAATCTGGTACATCCATACCATGGGAGACACTCAACAATAAAAAGGAATGAATAATCAACTTGTAGAGCAGCCTGGATGAATCTCCAGGGAATTACTCTAAATGAAAAAAGTCAGTCCAGAAGATCACATAGAGTATGATTCCATTTAAATAAGCACTGAGACAACAAAATTAGAAATTGAGAACAGATTAGTGGTTGCTAGGGTTTAGAGATGGGGTAGAGGAGTGGATGTGACTATGAAGGAGTCCCATGAAGGGGACCCTAGAAACAGTTGTGTATCTAAACTGGTCATCTGAATCTACACATGTGATAAAACTACATAGGCCTACATACACATGCATACATGTGTGTGTCCATGAGAACATAAAAAACTGGTTAAATTCAAATAATCTCTGTAGATTGCACCAAAATCAGTTTCCTAGTTTGATAGTATCATGATACAGGATGTTACCATGAGGGAAACTGGATGAAGAGTACACAGGACCTCCCAGTACATTTTTTCCAACTTTCTATCAATATAAAATTATTCCAAAATAAAAAGTTTTAAATACATTAAAATATAAAGAGATTTTAAGCAAAGAAATAAAAAATCCTGACTTCTTAATTTCCTTTGGTTTTAACCATGAAATGTTGTTTGATCCTGCCCAGTGTGAGACAATTTAAAAGTGAATGTGATTTAATGCCATCTCTCCAGTCAATGTGCAGGTAGTTAGAGTTTTTTCAATGATGAGAAGACCAGAGATTGAAAGGGGAGCTCAGTATGCAGGTGAAACAAAGCTGGTTAAATGAACCAGAAGTCCATGGCGACCCCTGACAGGATGTTGCAGCAAATTTAAAGATACTCAGAGTCAGTAAAAAGAAGCCAATGAAGACTTGAAGAGGTAACTGCAAATATTTAAGGCTTTATACAAAAGGTACTTAATAATACTTCAATACTTGCATTTCATTAAGATTTTGCCTGTGAAGTCAGCCTGACCAAGGTTTGAGTGCCAGCTTCCCATCATTCTTTGGATAATGTATTAAAATTTAACCCCTTTGAGGCTCCGTTCCCTCATGAGTAAAATAGGATTAGTAGTAGTATCACTTGTTTGGGGTGGCTGTGAGAATAAAAAGGAATAATGCATGTAAAATGTACAACGTATTTCCTGGAGCATAAGTGGACAACAAAGGATAGATATTAATTTTTCTGTATTTCCTAAAAAGGAAGGAAGGAAGGAGGAAACTTTTTAGCAAATGAGAAACAGAAAGATAATTCTTTAACTTGTTAAAGTTTGTATTTTTAAAAACTATAATAAATATTATAACAATGAATAAACTTCAGATTTATTCTCTTTGAGATCAGAAACAAGACCACAGTTCCCATCTATCACTGCTAACTTTTAACCTAATACTGTCAGTTATGGCCAATGATATAAAGAAAAAAGTAATTAATAAAAAATGAAAGGGCCTGGTGCAGTGGCTCACACCTGTAATACCAGCTCTTTGAGAAGCTACGGTGAAGGATCGCTTGAGGCCAGGAGTTCCACACTAGCAACTCTGGGCAACATAGCAAGACCCTGTCTCTACACACAAAAAATTTTTAATTAGCTGTGTGTGGTGGCACATGCCTGTAGTCCCAGCTACTCAGAAGGCTGAGGTGGAAGGATCCCTGGAGCCCAGGAGTTTGAAAATGCAGTGAGCTGTGATTGCGCCACTACACTCCAGCCTGGAAGACAGAGTGAGAAACTATCTCAAAAACAAAACAAGCAAAACAAACAAACAAACAAACAAAACCCTGCAATTACTTGCAATAAAAATATGATAATCTACCTAAAAACCATCAGCAACAGATTCAGCAGACGAACTGTGGTATTAGAATTAATATGAGAGTTCAAGTTGGTTGCCAGATAAAATATCAATCGCCAAAAATAACTTCCATTTCTTCACACCAGTAATAACGTGCTAGAAAAGACATGCAAATGTGAAACTGTCACAATAGCAAAAAGAAATTACAAATAATATAAAGACAAAAGTAACAAATGCCTTTATGGAGAAAAATTCCAATAAAAGAATAAAATATTATTTAAATAAATGGAGAAATGGTCCATACTCTTGGATGGGACAACTTATTGCAAACATTCTCACCAATTTAACCTGTTTAATGCAATACCAATCAAAATTCCAGTTGAATTGTTTGAGGAACTTGATAAACTTTATTAAAAAAAATATATATATATATACATATATTTTTTGTTTGTTTGTTTGAGATGGAGTTTCACTCTTGTTGTCCAGGCTGGAGTGCAGTGGCACGACCTCGGCTCACTGCAACCTCCACCTCCCAGGTTCAAGTTATTCTCCTGCCTTAGCTTCCCAAGTGGCTGGGATTACAGGCATGTGCCACCACGCCTGGCTAACTTTTTGTATTTAGTAGAGATGGGGTTTCACCATGTTGGTCAGGCTGGTCTCGAATTCCTGACCTCAGGTGATCCACTTGTCTCAGCCTCCGAAAGCGCTGGGGTTACAGGTGTGAGCCACCGTGGCCGGCCAAAAATTTATATGGATGAATAAAGGTCTATGAATAGCTAAGTTAACCCTATAAAAGCAATGATGGAGTTACCTCAAGAATAATAGACTAGCCCTACATAATGGCATGTGTCTGTCGTCCCAGATACTTGAGAGGCTGAGGTGGGAGGACTGCTTAACCCAGGAGTTCAAGTCCAGTTTGGGCAAAATAGAGAGACCCTGTCTCTAAATAATAATAATAAATAGAACAAATGGAACATAATAGCAAAACAAATCAATGGAAGAAAAAGATTGATAAACAAGCTTACTGTATGTAGAAAAATGTAATCAGGACCCTATCTAACTCCACATATACTCTAGTTGGATTGAAGATGGAAATATGAACAGTAAAACTATGGTGCTAATAAAAGGAAATATAGGAAAATATTTTGTGACCTCCAAATCAGAGAGGACTTCTCAAAAAAGCTCGAGAAGCACAAATGCAAAAGAAAGCATTGATTATGTTGATAACTTTAAAATATCAAAGTTCTATTCAACTAAGGACATCACTGGCAAAATTATTACATGATAGAATTATAGAAGCTGACCAGAATTTTGAAATTTCAAAAAACTAACAAGGAGTTAATATCTAGAATATACAAGGGCATTTTGCAAATCAGAAAGATAAAGCTAGCACACCCAATGGAAAAATAGATAGAGAATATGAACAAGCAATTTAGAGAATAAACTCAAAAGGTAGCAGAAATATGATAAGGTGTTCAAAATCACTGAAAATCAGATACATAAAATTAAAACTGCATAGGTATCATTTCACACTTATTAGACTGGCAAAATTCTAAAAGTTATAAAATGACAAATGTAGGCATGTGGTAATAGAACAAAAGTTCTGTTCCATTGGTAGGAGTGTAGACTGTTGCAGCCATTATAGACAGCAACTGATCTGTACACAGTGAAATTACCAATATGGCCGACAGTTTCACTAAGGATAGAAACCAAAGAGTCTCACAAAGGCCAATAAGAAGACACAGACAAAGCATTCATGTCAGAATTGTTTATGGCAGCAGGAAGAAAAAGGTAACCAGAAAGTTCCTCATTAGAAAAGTGGACAGGTAAAACATGGTACACACAAATGTTTCATGAAGTTCTAATGCAGCAGTTAGAAGCAATGCATTAGATTCACTTACCACACCTTAAATAGATCTTTAAAACATACTGCTGAGCAGAAAAGCAGGGCACAAAATGAGATACAATGTGTAACAGAATACCTTTTTCCTAAATTAAAACCCATATGTATAAAAATCTCTGCATATTTGGAAGCAACACAAACAAAAATACATATCAAACACATATTCAATGTTAAATGAAATGTCATTTAAACATTTATAGGTTGAAGAGAAAAATGGGATTAGGTTGTGAAGATTAAAATTAATTAATTAATTACTAAGCCAAACTGATTAAGAAGAAACAGAAAACCTAAATAAACTGGTAATCATTAAACTGAGTATGTGAGCAAGTCTTCTTCCTTACCATACTCAAAACAGATATCAGGGCCTTAAAGATATACAAGCAAGTTTTACTAAAACCATCAGGCAGAGATAGTTGGTATTCATAGAAACTGATTTCGAAACTAGAAAGAGAGGGGATACCCGGCTCATGCCCTGAGGCCTATATATGACTTTGATACCTAATCCAGATGATTTCGGTATAGAAATATATACAGTATAAGATCAAATTCTCACATGCAAATGAGTGCAAAGTATCCTAAACAGAACACAAGAATATCAACCAGGTGTGGTGGCTCACACCTGTAATCCTAGCACTGTGGGAGACTGAGGTAGGCAGATCACTTGAGCCTAGGAGTTCAAGACAAGCCTGAGCAACACAGTGAAACCTTATCCCCACAAAAAAATACGAAAATTAACCAGGCATGGTGACACACACCTGTAGTCCCAGCTACTCGGGAGGCTGAGGTGGGAGGATCACCTGAGCCCGGGAAGTTCAGGCTGCAGTGAGCCTTGATTGATCCGCTGCACTCCAGCCTGGGAGACAGAGTGAGTTCCTGTCTCAAAAAAAAAAAAAAAAAAAGAATACAAGAATATGAAGTTGAACAGTGTATAAAAACCTGATATAATTCAACATGGTAGCATTTTCCACAAGAATGAAAGAATGGGTCAGAATTAGGAAATCTAATTATATAAATTACTATATTAACAGATTAAAGGAAAACTACGTATCATTATTTACACAAGCTTCTATGGATCGGGTATGGTTTGTTTGTCCCCACCAAAAGTCATACTGAAATTTTATCCCAAATGTGGCAGTGTTGGTAGGTGGGGCTTAGTGGGAAGCGGTTGGTTCACGAGGGCAGAGCCATTATGAATGGCTTGGTGCCCTTCTAGAAGTAATGGATGAGTTATTGCTCTCACAAGACTAGATTAATTATCCAGGAATGGATTAGTTCCAAGGAGAGTGGGTTGTTATAAAGCCAGGATGCCCGTTGGTTTTGTCTCTTTGCATGTGTCCACTTCCCCTTGACCTTCTCTGCTATGTTATGATGCAACATGTGGCCTTGGCCAGAAGCGAAGGCCGTGTCCTCAAATTTCCTGGAATGCAGAACAATGAGTTAAATAAAATTCTTTTCTTTATAAATTACCTAGTCTCAGACCCAGCAATCCCATGAGAAATAAAAACATATGCCTCACAAAAACTTATATGCAAAATTTCATAGCAACTTTATGCATAATTTAAAACACCCCTTCAACTGGTAAATTAACAAATACATGGTAGTACATCCATACAATAGAATTCCACTCAGCAACAAAGAAGAACAATCTACTGAAATACACAACAACATGGAGGAATCTTAAACACATTATGCTAAGTGAAAGAAACCAGATACCCAAAATTTACATGTTGTGTAATCCATTTATATGACATTTTGGATAAGACAAAACTATTGGGATGGAGAAGAAATCAGCAGTTTCCAGGAATTGTGCGAAAAGAAAGGGGTTTGACTACAAAGGGATATTACTTCATATGTCTTGTTTGTGGTGATAATTACACAACCCTATGCATTGGTCAAATACTCATAGCATGTACCGAAAAATAGTGAATTTTACTCTATATAAATTTTAAAAATAAATAATTTTAATATGGATAATGAGCAATTCACAAAAGAAGAAATCCAAATGGCCAATAAACCCCTTTCGTGGGGTTATTCTAATAAAGGGGTTTATTGGCCATTTACTTAACTCCATTAGCATCACTAATATCAGGAAATGCAAATTTAAAACTGCAAAATACTCACAAGACTGGAAAACTTAAGAAGTTGGTTAAAGATTTTGAGAAAAGTGAGTTCTTATAAACTGCTAGTGGAAATGGAAATTGACACATTCTAGTGAGCAATTTGGTAATATTTTGTAAAGTTGAAGATGTATATAATCTATATCTACAATTCTGCTTCTTTGTTTGCACCTGGAAGTAATCTAGCACATGTGCACAAGAAGACATGCAGCAGAATGCTAAGTGCAGCATTATTTATAATATCAAACATTGGAAGTAATATATATGTCAGTCAAAAGGAGAATGTATAAATAAACTAGTGACATTTTGATGCAATGAAATGATGTTCAGCATTTGAAATGCATGAACAGAGGCCAAGTGTATCAAATAAATATCAATAACTAAATGTTGAGTGAATGAAACAAGCTGCAGAGTAACACATATGGTATGATATTCACATAAAGTTTGAAGACAAGTAAAACAATACTACATATTGTATATTGATAAATATGTACTTAGCAGTAGTTTAAAAACTTGTAGTGGAATGATAAATACTAAATTTAGAATAATGATTACCTCTGAGGAGGACTGGAAAGGAATGAGAGCTTTATGGCTCTGGGAGAGCCATAAAGAGGTCTCTAACTCTATATGTAATGTTTATTTTCTTCAAAATAAAAATGCAAAGAAAATTCGGCAAAATGCTGAGAATTTATTTGTTTTCTTATTTTCTGTATATTTTGCAAAAAAAAAGAAGAAATAATAGAAAATTATTCATGTAAAGATGTCCATTGAAAATCATCTCATAGCAGCAGTGGTTCATGTGCTGCTCTTTGAGAAACAATACTTGTATTAGTCTGTTTTCACACCAGTATAAAGAACTTCCCCGAGACTGGGTAATTTATAAAGAAAAGAGGTTTAGGCCGGGCGCGGTGGCTCAAGCCTGTAATCCCAGCACTCTGGGAGGCCGAGACGGGCGGATCATGAGGTCAGGAGATCGAGACCATCCTGGCTAACAAGGTGAAACCCCATCTCTACTAAAAATACAAAAAATTAGCCGGGCGTGGTGGCAGGCGCCTGTAGTCCCAGCTACTCGGGAGGCTGAGGCAGGAGAATGGCGTGAACCTGGGAGGCGGAGCTTGCAGTGAGCCGAGATCGCGCTACTGCAGTCCAGCCTGGGCCACAGAGCCAGACTCGGTCTCAAAAAAAAAAAAAAGAAAGAAAAGAGGTTTAATTGACTTACAGTTCCGCATGGCTGGGGAGGCCTCAGGAAACTTACAATCAAGGTGGAAGGGGAAGCAGGCATGTCTTTCTTGTTGGCAGGTGAGACAGAAAGAGAGAGAGAGAGTGCCAGTGCATGAAGGGGGAAGAGCCCCACACTTATCAAACAACCAGATCTCTTGAGAATTCACTCACTATCACGAGAACAACATGGGAGAAACCACCCCCATGATCCAATTACCTCCCTTTCTTGACACGTGGGGATTACAATTTGAGATGAGATTTGGGTGGGGATACAGAGCCAAGCCCTATGCTCTAGTGGCTTAGAACATAGACTACAGAAGTCAGGTTCAAATCTTGCCTCTACCATATACTGGCTGTGTGGCATTAAGAAAGTTATTTAATCTCTTTAAACAACAGTTTCCTCTTTGGGAAGTTGGAGTAGTATCTGCTTCATAATGTAGTTGTGATAATTAAATACTGATTTAGGGGATAGTCTGGAAAGATAATGACTTCAAAACAGTACATCTTCTGGCCCATGGAAATTACTAAAAAATAAGAGTTGTTATTGAATAATTTATTAACAGTGGGTTAAAGTCAAGAAAGACATTCTGGAAGAAGTGACACTGTTTTGCTTCTCAAAGGACTTTGAAAAATTAACCAGCTATGCAAGGGAATCATTGGGGGTTTTATACAAAAGGGACAGAACTGCATATGGTCAGAAGCATGAAAGTATATGATCAAACTTGGGGAGTATCCATGAACAAAGCCAAACTTCTAATTTTTGTAGTCCTAGTCTCTGACACATATTTCACCTCCAACCTTGGGTGTATCCTTTACAAAGCAAAGCATAAGTCAAAACACACTTTGGAGATGATGAATAGTTTTGACACGAGTGGGAAGAATGATGACCTGTGGGAAGCAATAATTTATCTGGACTTGAACAAATTGTGTAGTCATATGACAGAAACAGAACTGGAAGGAAACATGGTGAACATATCTAAGGATTATCCTTCTTTTCCCTATTTTTATTTCTCTGTTTTCTATAGTATCTTCATTTTCCAGATGCACTCTGGAAAATGAGTCTATTGAAATAAAACTACTCAAATTATAAATCTTTAGACAAGATTGATATAACTGATGAAATTAGCTTTTTGTTGGGGTTCAATGGCTGAACAATGGACCAGATCACTGCCTGACTGGTTGAATTACATTAGTAACCAGACTGGGAACTTGTAGGTCTGGCTATTATTGTGTTGTCCTAAGAAACGAAACAATCAGAATGATTCTAATTCAGTAAAGCTTGCATTTTATGACAGTCAAAATTTAAAATTGAATAGAAAATGATAATTGTGGTTGTGCCACACAGTTATAACCTAACTGTAACATTATTTTTCTTAGAAATAAAAAAAAAAAAAGTAGACTTGAATGGGGAAAATAACAAAATGGCCAAAGGGCCTGTAGAATAAATAAGAATTCTGTTACCACGCCACTGTAACAATATACCCAAGTTGTCTTGCTAATCATATCGTATTAGCAACTGTATACAAGATAGGTATGATCAGGTAGCTTGAGTCAAATCTCTTCTTAATACCGATGTCCTCAGGGAGAAACGGAGAACCAAAACTCTAGTAGCAATTGCATATTCAGTGCTATGAAAGGAACTGATATTGGAGCCAAGGCAACAATTTTCCTCTTTGTCCAAACGTCTGAAAATGATAATTTTTCAAAGATGTCTAAAATCAATGTGGAGCAAGAAGGAAATGGTCTTGCAAAAGCCAGTGCAGTCAAGAGCTTAGAACACTTGTGCAGCTTAGTTTGGCAACTCAAGCACGCAAGCCTCCCAAATAACACAGGGTGCAGTTTCATAGCTTGGGCCGCCTTGTTTCTCGAATTCTGCCATAAATTCATCTAATAAGTATATTTGTTTGACAACTCATAAAAATATTAATAAAGCTGTTCTTTCAGAAAACAAAAAATGAAGACTGCTGATTTTCAATGGGTGAAAAGTTTCCCAAAAATACATTTTTTTAAAAAAGGTTAGGGCCAGGTGAGATGGCTCAAGACTGTAATCCTAGCAATTTGGGAGACTGAGGCAGAAGGATTGCTTGAAGCCAGGACCTCGAGACCAGACTGGGCAACAAAGGGAGAGTTTGTATCTAAAAAAAAATAAACCAACTTAGCCAGAGGTGGTGGTACACGCCTGTTGCCCCTGCTACTCAGGAGGCTAAGGTCGAAGGATTCCTTGAGCCCAGGAGTTTGAGGTCTGCAGTGAGCCACGATCCCATCACTCCAGCCTGGGCGATAGGGTAAGACCTAGTCTCAGGAAAAAAAAAGACTAGGAAGTAAATTTTTATCAAAATACATTATGGATTTTTAGTTTTTTAACTTTGCAAATTAACTTTTATTTCATTCAAGCCTTAAAACATGCCTCTCTCAGCTAGGTGCGGTGGCTCACGCCTGTATTCCCAGCACTTTGGGAGGCAAAGGCCAGTGGATCACAAGGTCAGGAGTTCGAGACCAGCCTGGCCAATATAGTGAAACCCTGTCTCTACTAAAAATACAAAATTAGCCAGGCATGGTGGCACATGCCTGTAATCCCAGCTACTCAGGAGGCTGAGGTAGGAGAATAGCTTGAACCCGGGAGGTGGAGGTTGCAGTAAGCCGAGGTTGTGCCATTGCACTCCAGCCTGGGCAACAAGAGCGAAACTCCATCTCAAGAAAAACAAATAAATAAAATAAAAACCTCCTTCTTGCCTCCCATTTTAGATGAAAAAGACCTTGACTGGCCAAGGTCACATACAAGGGGGTCCCGAGCCCATAGCCAAGGCCTGGGGTCCACAGTGAGACCCTGACCAACACTGCCACACTGGGTGGGACAGGCTGCTCTCCTGCGGGAGTGCACATACCAGACAGCTACTGTCATGTCCTCCAGGTCCAAGGGACTGAACTGAGCACTTAACACAAAAGGTGAATGTTGTAAAGGGATAAATCATGCCTGGAAGTTCTCAAAAGCCTGGAGATGCAACAGCAGACAACAGCCGGAAGTTGTCGGGGCTCTTGCCTGAAAGTGGCTGCCACAGGTTTCTCAGAGGAAGGGAGGAAGTCCCAGCCCTCCTGCAGGTTCAGGAGGACTCAGGTCATCCTCAAACTCATCCCCCTGGTGGACCTTCTGGCCCCCTGCATATGTGAAGCCCAGCTTCACACAGATGACAAAGGGCAGTGGGTAGATCAGAACCCTGGGCCTTTCCTGAGAGTCCCCAGCAGTAGAAGCCCACGATCTTGTTCTCATCAATGTCACAAAACAGACCAACCTTATGCTGCAATCCAGCCTGCACCCCTGCATGCCCCCAGTTCCAGATGAAGATCACCCAGTGCGTGAGGACGAGAAAGTGGGCACGGCAGGGCCAGATGGTGGCCTCCAAGACAGAGTGTGTGGTCGTGTGCTGGTGGTAGCAGTAGAAGAGGAGGCTCTGCTCCACGTCGACAACCCCACCAACCTTTCTGAAGTGGTCAAAGAAAAATAGCAGGTCTTCTGGCAGCCCTGCAAGAGGTAAAGAGAAGCATCCACCCTTGCTGGTGGTTTTGCTCTAAGTTGTTCATTTTTCATTCCTATGATTGAATCTAAAGACAATTTCAGTGTTAACTAGAACCCCAGTCCCCTCAGATGATTTCCAAGAGAACAGGTACATATGTAATATGTACTTCCTTGCCCATATCTTTAATGACTCCCCCTGCACTTTGCAAATATATTTCTTAATTTTCGTGCCTGATTCCGAGGTGGCCAGAGAAGAAAACAGAAATTGAAATGGGTAATAGACTTCCACTCATACATTGTTGGCTAGCATAAGAGGGAAAGTGGAGAGCCTCTTTTAGATTTCTGTGGGAGGTTAGAAGCAGATAGAGAAATCCTTGAGGCATAGACATTGGGAAGTAGAATGTGGGAAAGAATTTGAGAAGGACAATCTTCGTATTTTTAATTAAACGATAAAAATCAGAAGAACAAATGCAGCTGCCAAAAAGAGAATGTGCAGTCTTAGGAGTAGAGGCTGCTTGTTTTTACGTTGTTGCCTTACCAAAAGGCAAAAAAAAAAAAAAAAAAAAAGAGAAAAAGCTGATTTGACAGAAATTCTTTTTTTTTTTTTTTTTTTTTTTTTTTTTGTGAGATGGAGTCTTGCACTGTCGCCCCGGGCTGGAGTGTAATGGTGTGATCTCGGCTCACTGCAACCTCTGCCTCCCAGGTTCAAGCGATTCTCCTGCCTCAGCCTCCCGAGTAGCAGGGATTACAGGTGCCCACCACCACGTCCAGCTAATTTTTTGTATTTTTAGTAGAGACAAGGTTTCACTATGTTTCCAAGGCTGGTCTCAAACTCCTGACCTTGTGATCCGCCTGCCTCAGCCTCCCAAAGAGCTGGGACTACAGGCGTGAGCCACCGCCCCTGGTCGACAGAGATTCTAAAAGTTCAGTGTCTATAGTGGAAATATGTTTTTTTCCAGAGTCATCCCAGCAGTAGCTTTCATGCATAAAATGCTGTCTTGTATTCTTCAGCAGTTCAGGCATACTTAAATCACAGGAGTAGAAAAAAGTTCATTTTGGGACAATGGTCCCATTCCCGCTGGTTATAAGTCTAGTCCATGCCACGCGCATTCAGACTGCAGTTGTTTCTAAGGGCGTAATCCTGGGCCTTCTGGTAGAAAGAGAACAGGGACACGTGCATTGTGCTCCAAAATGTCATCTATCACTGTAAATATCTCTCAGGAAAGAAGGCAAGCCTGTGAAAGACTGTAAACAGCTTGCAGAACTGCAATAGGAGGTTTTTTGGCAATCAAGAAAAATACTCACGTGACATTCAAGACCACCAAGTGAAAGGACCTGATTATTGCTTCCTACAAACTTGTCTTTAGTGTTCAAGCTGGAGTTGTCTTTTTCAATGCAATCCATCTTTTGATCTGCTACCGACACTTCCTGCTCTGCTAGGGTCTCTGATCCCTTTTCTCACTGATATTTATGTGCCATATGAAAGCAATTATTCAACAGCACATTTCTGAAGTTGAGGAAGGCAACATCTCATACTTCACGATATCTTGTAAAGGCTCCACTCTACCCAAAATGAGCAAAAAATCACTGTCTCAAAACCAGAAGTCTGGAGCCTTAAAGACCATGACCCTTTATTGGACTAACTTGAATTTTTGTTTACTTTGGTATATTTAGATGTAATTTAAAAGCCATAGGCTGGGAGCAGTGGCTCACACCTGTAATCCCAGCACTTTGGGAGGCTGAGGCAGGAGGATTGCTTGTGCCCAGGAGTTTGAGACCAGCCAGGGCAACATAAAGAGTCCCCCATCTCTACAAAAAAGAAAATGAAAAATTAGCTGGACATGATGGCGCACACCCATAGTCTCAGCTACTTGGGAGCCTGAGGTGGGAGGACTGCTTGAGCCCAGGAGTTTGTGACTGCAGTGAGCTGTGATTGCACCACTACACTTCAGCCTGGGCAACAGAGTAAGACTTTGTCTCAACAAAACAAAACAAACAAAACGAAAACAAAAATGAAAACAAAAAAAGCAATATATTCTTATCATAAAAAGAATTTAAATAATAACAAATGTATCATTAAAAAAGTAATCAGGTATGCTTCCCTCAACACTGCTACCCCAAGAAAACCTAATAGATTGATGCATAGTCTTACAAACTTCTTTCAATTCTTATAAGGATATCCATGCCTTGTCCAAATCTCTCTATATTTTAAGAGAATAAATGGGATCAGAGTGTTTTGAAATTTGCTTTTTTTATGTCGTATAGGTAGAATGCTTACTACATTAGTACATAAAGAAGTATTTCATTTTTAAACTTATGTGTGTACATTTTAGTTTAAAATTGCTGTTTCTCAGATTATAAAAACAGTATATTTTCACTCTAGAAAATTGGAAGCATACAGACAATCACAAATAAGAAAATTAAAAACAATACCACTAAAATATAAACACTGGTAATGTTTTGGCATATAGTCACTTAGTCTTTTATCTGGGCAAGAGAATAGAGGTATGGCTGCTTGTGTTATGCTTCTTTTTGTTACTACATTGAGATACACCAGTCTAATGTGCATTTTTCCCTTTTTCTTTACTGAAGGAGTTCAATTCTCTGCAGTATAGCAATAGTCCCAGCAAAAACCAATGTTTCCAGTTAGTTAAAGATTCTGGATGAATGAGATGGAGGGGAAAGTTTATTGGAGATTTCAGGCAACATCTTGCTTTCCTTATTATTTCCTTTTTCTTTTCCTGGGAGCATGTATGTGAGGCTGGATGTGGAACAGCCACCTTGTGACCATGAGATGACAAGCATGAGGACAAAATCACGGGCTAAGAGTGGTAGAATGGAAAGATAGAAGGAGCCTGGGACATGGTAAAATCCTATTTGAAAAACCTACTATAGTCAGAGTTCTAGTATATGCAAATAAACATAATCCCTGATATTCTGTATATGCAAACTTTTAAAATCCTACTTTATTCTTTTGACACTACATTGTGAGCGCTTCCTGATGACATTAAATATTTCTTAAAAGGATAACTTTTAATCGCTGCATAATATGTATTCTGTTGTGGTCCAAACAACTGCTCTGTAGTCAGTATTAATAATAATTAGAAAACAGGAGGTCGGCCAGGTGCGGTAGCTCATGCCTATAATCCTAGCATTTTGGGAGACCAAAGCTGGTAGATCCCCTGAGGTCAGGAGTTTCAGATCAGCCTGACCAACATGGCAAAAACCCATCTCTATGAAAAATACAAAAATTAGCCAGTATCGTGGCAGATGCCTGCAATCCCAGCTACTCAGGAGGCTGAGGCAGGAGAATTACTTGCACCCAGGAGGTGAAGGTTGCAGTGAGCCGATATCACGCCACTGCACTCAAGCCCGGGCAACAAAGCGAGACTCCATCAAGAAAGAAAAAGAAAGAAAAGAAAGAGGCCGGGCGCGGTGGCTCAAGCCTGTAATCACAGGACTTTGGGAGGCCGAGACGGGTGGATCACGAGGTCAGGAGATCGAGACCATCCTGGCTAACACGGGGAAACCCCGTCTCTACTAAAAAAAAAAAAAAAAAAAAAAAAAAAACTAGCCGTGCGAGGTGGCGGGTGCCTGTAGTCCCAGCTACTCGGGAGGCTGAGGCAGGAGAATGGCGTGGACCCAGGAGGCGGAGCTTGCAGTGAGCTGACATCCGGCCACTGTACTCCAGTCTGGGCGACAGAGGGAGGCTCCGTCTCAAAAAAAAAAAAAAAAAAAAAAAAAAAAAAAAAAAAAAAAAAAAGAAGGAAAGGAAAGAAAGAAAGAAGAAAGAAAGGAAAGAGAGAAAACAGGAGCTTAAGTTCAGCCTAGGCAACACAGTGAGACCCTGTCTCTACAAAATAATGATAAAATCAGTATTTTTTTGTTTTTGAGATGGAGTTTTTTTGCTCTTGTTGCCCAGGCTGGAGTGCGCGATCGTGGCTCACTGCAACCTCCACCTCCCGGGTTCAAGTACCCGCCACCACACCCGGCTAATTTTTTGTATTTTTAGTAGAGACAGGGTTTCGCCATGTTGGCCAGGTTGGTCTCGAACTCCTGACCTCAGGTGATCCACCTGCCTCAGCCTCCCAAATTGCTGGGATTACAGGCATGAGCCACCACCCCTGGCAAAATTAGTATTCTTTTAAAAAGATAGAAAAGTTGAAACTTTCACATGAGCAGCCCTTTCTTCAGCACTGTGGCCCCACTTCTCATTCTGGAGTTTTAAGGACTGGGTTTTATAGGCTTATACTGATTTTTGTGATAGTCACCATAGCACTATTATTTCTGTACTCTAAATCAAAGTTCGTCAAGCACTGAGAAAACTCCACAGATGAGCAATTAACTGGTTCTAATGGAGAAGGTGACAAGCTAATATTTTAAGGTTTTAACTATTTTTTTCTTCATATAGTCTGCCCTTTTCTTTCCTTCCATCTAAGTAGGTAGCTGGCTCTGTTCTCACTGTCTTGGGGAAAAGAGTTAAGGTGACACAGCAAAAGCCGTAAGTGTCTTGCAAGTCCAGGGATTCAAGAGGTCTAATCCCACAAAGGAAGAAATTCCACAGGCACCGAGGACGTTTAAAATACAGAAAGAGAGAAGGCTTTTCCTCAGACTAGAAATGGATTATTCCAAGCTGGGCAAGAGGAGTGCAGAGAATCAAGTAACTTTCATTTATCGGCTGTTCTAGCGGAGAAGCATCAGGATGCTAGAAAACAATGGCTGCTAGGTGCTTCTTGACAGGCAAGCCTGTATGCAGAGTTGGCAAAGATTCCTCAACTCCAAGAGCACTAGGAAAGCAGCCAAGGACCTCTGACTTGAAGGGACCCAAGGGCCAGGAGACTGGACATCTCAGCAGTTATCTATTTACACCTCTGATTAACAACTATATGCCTGTCTCTTCATTACTGTGATTCACCCCATATCCCCCAGCACCTTGGTACCATATAAGAACTCAAATGCATGACATTGCTATGTTAAGAAGCCCACCATTCAGGCTGAAACTCTGAAATATAGATGTTAGAGAAATAGTTATATTTTTGCATAACAATAATTGAAGCCTCAGAATCATACATGCTACAACAATGTTAAGGATGAGCTCTTCTAACCCCACTTTTTATCATGCAATTATTCACTATGATGTTTTCTGCTCTGGCCAAGAAAAAAAAAAGCCATTCTGATAAAAGGAAATTTATCTCACACTTATAAAAAGCACACACTTGAATAGCTTTATCTTAAGATTTTGGCATTAGCTTCTACCCCAATTCATATCCACATTCAGGGCTAGACAGAACTACACCCCAACAAAAGTCAATTTCCAGATGTTTAACTTATCAGCCAGCTCTACCACAGTTTAAAATTATGATGCCAGGAATTCTGATTATTTCAAATTTGAAAAGAATATTACCAAGCCACACCTTTCAAAAAATTTTATTAGCATATGACTCTGCTGAACAAGGAAGATGGGAAATGTAGTTGCATTCACAAAGAATGTGTGGAGACTGCCAAGAAAGCAAATAATTTTTGGAAGTCACCCTTATTTGGAAATATTCTAGTTATAGAACTGCAGATTTTTTAAACAAAAGCATTCACCATATCCCCTTTTGAAAACACGTCTTTCCGAAATATAGGAAAAGAATCAAATACTATGCTATTCAGTTTCTTCTGTGATTTACTTGAAAACAACTAAGGTTAAAAAAAAAAAAAAAAAAAAAAAAACAAAGCCTGCCAAGAACTGCAAGTAGCTTCCTGTAGGCCTTGTGATGTAGTGGAAAAAGCAAAGTCTCTGCAGTCAGACAGACCTGTTTTTGAAGCCTGACTGCACTCAACTAGTTTGGTGACCTTGGGCAAGCAACTTTATCTTCTCTATGATTCATCTGTAAAAATAATTAAATTATATTAAATGAGAAAACATATGTGAAAGTGCTTATTGAAGGATATTCTCTCTGTAAGCCTTAAGGAAAAGCGTAATAGTTATACATGGTTATTCTGATATATGGTTAAAAAGCAAGTGCATGTCTTAGTAAATGCCCAAAACTATTTAGACAAGTTCCAAAAGGAATTGAGCAGCAAAATGACATAAAGTGTTACTTGGCCACATGCAAAATTAGAAACTGGAGTGAGATACATTGAAATAAATCCTATTTATTGTATTTCAAATGACTCCTATAAAGATCCTTTTTAAAGTCACTAGCTGCCTTATGAAATTTGCTATATGCAAGACTTCTAGAAATCCTAATGTTCTAGAATTCTAATGCGAGATCTTGCTATTTCTAAGGGAATTATGAGAATAAGATCAATGAAAAATGCATATCAGCAGTGTCTCCTTTTTCAGTCAGAGTAAAATATTAGCTCAAGTCCAAAGGCTGCAGATGAGGTGACTTTTAGTAGAGTGAAGACACTAGGGATGATGGTAAGATTATAAAGTAGCTGCCCCATCTCAAGTCATTCTCTCAATTGTGCAATAATTTCATGATGGGCTGGGCACACCTATAAGCCCAGCACATTGGGAGGCCAAGGCAGGAGGATCACTTGAGGCCAGGAGTTCCAGACCAGCCTGGATAACATAGTGAGACCCCATCTCTACAGTTAAAGAAAAATTAGCTGGTTGTGGTGTTATACCTCACACTCCAGAGGCACCTCAGCCTCCAGAGTAGCTTGCAGTTCCAGCTTGAGTCCAGGAGCTCAAGGTTACAGTAAGTCCCGATTGCACCATTGCACTCCAGTCTGGGTGACAGAGACCCTGTCTCAAAAATAATAGTAATAATTTCATTATGTCCTTTGGCTGTGTTGAAATTATTCGGTTAAGAAACCTCTACTCTAAGTATTATAATCGAGAAGTCAGTAAACTATGGTGCATGAGCCAAACTCAGCCTGCTGTGCTTTTGTAAATAAAGTTTTATTTGAATACAGTCATGCCCATTCAGCTATGTAGTGTTATGCATGCTTTTGCACCACAACAGCAGAGTTGAGAAGCTGTGACAGACTGTGTAATCCACAAAGACTAAAATATTTAATGTTTGGACCTTTATAAACAAAAAAAAAAAAAACATGTGCCAACGCCTGCTCTAACCCCTAAAATTCGCTTGCTACCTAAAATCAAAGACAATATATTTAACCTACCTATGAAATATTTTCATTTTAAAACATAACCATGTTAGCACTATCTGTAGATTGCCTCCTTCAACAGAGTGAGAGTCCTCTTTGTGCACCTTGTCCATGCTTATTCCTTTTCCAGTAGAATAGAAGTCAGCAGTGTGGCACCCCGCATTAGAAAATTTGCCAAATTTTGATTTGGAGTGACTGGAAACTTTGCATTAAAAAAAAAAAAAAAAAAGGGCATGTGGAAGCTAATCTGCAGTTAGCTGCCTTTATTTCATTATCTTAGTTAAACAAACCCAAGTATAGCCAAAGTCAGCTTTGGAGGAGGTCTACCAATCTCTTAGGAGATTTGCTCTGAAGTAATATGCCTGAAACATATTAGCTGTCCAACATTCTTTCTAAAGATTTGAAAACTTTGAGAATCATAGCAATGATATCTCTTGGAATACTGAGCAATGAGCCACAGCACTGTTGCGTTTCAGAAACCTTCCTCCCAAATCAAAATTGACAATCAGTCTGATTCAGCCCATAACTCATCCTCCCAAATAATGTGGTTTGAAAGATAAGGAATCTGAATGAAGTAAAATAATGGCTGAAATAACTTGAAAAACAGATAGAAGACTGGAATCAGGGCAAAATCTCCATTCTAAGTATGCAAAGCCTTCAGGATGGATCCAAGCTACCACAAGTAATTCAAAAGCTATAACTTACTTGTGTCCAAAGGTCTTTGATATAAGAAGCTGGAGTGGAGAAAGCAAAAAGAAGATTAGTCTGGCTTCCTTTGTTCTTTGTGGGCATGTTCCAAGGTAAAGTTCAAACTAATGTTAGTCTTGGTTATTTAGTTTTATTATGCATACAACAAAAATAAAGCACTCTCCATATTTTTCCCAATAAATTGCAGGTTTTAAAATATATTTTCAAATAAAACTGATGGAGGTGGGGGGAGCTTCCTTTTGAAAATTGAATCTAAATAAAGGCCAGTAAAGTTTATAGTCTGGGTACTGAGGAAGGTGATTTTTTGTTTGTTTGTTTGTTTTTGTTTTGAGACTGAGTTTCACTCTTGTTGCCCAGGCTGGAGTGCAATGGCGCGATCTCAGCTCACCACAACCTCCGCCTCCCAGGTTCAAGTGACTCTCCTGCCTCAGCCTCCCTCGTAGCTGGTATTACAGGAATGCACCACCACGCCCGGCTAATTTTTGTATTTTTAGTAGAGACGGGGTTTCCTCATGTTCATCAGACTGGTCTTGAACTCCCAAACTCAGGTGATCCGCCTGCCTCAGCCTCCCAAAATGCTGGGATTACAGGCATGCCCAGCGGAAGGTGAAATTTTAAATTGCAAATTAATATATCTTTAGCAACAAAACAACATATAATGACATAGTTTCCTACATTTCACAGATAGTTTTTACTGGATTCTAAATCTGGTTCTGCCATTTGGTTGCTAAAGAACTTTACTTCTCAGTTTTTGCCTGGGAGAGAAAAAAAATAAAAAACAGAATGAAAGCTATTCCTAGAAAAATGTGGTGACTTGAGGACTGTAATTTCTAAGTTGTGTTACAGGTATATACTTATCCTTTTGCAGGAAAAGGAAAGGAGACTTTTACTGGAGATCCTGGAGTTATTTGCAAATATGCTTTGAAACAGGAGTGTCAGAGCAAGGCACTAAAGCAAGTCTCATGACAACAGGAGTCCCACTATTGGGCCAGTAATTATTTGGAGAACCCAAGTAGTGCAATACTTACTACCAGGTTAACAGAAATGTAGTGACATATGTATTCCACCCACAGGCTTAGGGACAGGGAGAAATGGCTGAATAGTTCCAGAATGTGCATGTGTCTGTAAAGTTGAGTAGATTACTTTCAACCAGACACTGATGAGGGGCCTTGGACCATGTCCACCAGAAAAGGGGAAATGAAAACTGAAACACTAAAGGCAGAGAACTGGAGTACTACTGAGTTCCTCCAGGGTCTGCAATTATGGTCAATTTCTTTTTGCCCAAAGTAAAAAGAAAGAGGTCTTTTTAGGGGGTCTGTCAAATAGTCATCAGGAATTGGCCAATTTTAACCTATACACAGCCCAGGGCAAGCAGAGGACTTTTATATTGTAAACCAGACCACATTACTCTCTTGTCTAATTACTTTTTGAATTAAATCTAAAATCCTAGTCGTGAGCCAGTATGATCCTACATGTCTTTTATTCAATCCACCTCCACCTCTCTGACCTCATGTTCCACTGTTTTGTATACCCTGTTCTAGCCACACTCTTCTCCTTGCCATTTCTAGAATATGCTAAACTCATTTATACCTCAGAACCTTCAGATAGGCTGCTACCTTGTCCTGGAAAGCTCTTCCCTGGGAACTGTATATGGTTTACTCTCTCACCACATCAATGTATCTACTCAAACATCACCACATAAGAGTGGCTGTAGCTGACTGCCTTGTATAAAATAACCCCTCCCATTCACTCTCTATCTCTTTATCTTGCTTTAAATTTCCAATGAATAATTATCAGCATGTGATGATATGGTATATATGTATTGATTAATTTATTATGTATCCCTCACAAGATTGCAAGCTCCATGAGGGCAGGGACTTGCTTTTGTTTACTTCTTATCCCTGAGGTTTAGAATAGGGTCTGACATGTAGTGAGTACTCAACTAATAATTGTTGAATAAATAAATGATTTGAAATAGATGCTGGAGTGAAATCAGCTTTTATAGAAACTTTGCTCCCAGACTGTGCTAGACATAAAATATCTCAAATAGTTAAACATATAAAAATCAATTTTTAAAATGATTTCTGGAAAAGTTACTTGCCTGAATGACCTTGGCCATTCCACATTTTAACTCACATTTCAACTTCATCCTACATTATGCCATTAAAACATGGTCCCTCTTTAGTAGCAAGACATAGGGTTGGTATAATGCCTATTATTGGTCTAAGAATATCCAAACCCTCTTATTTTGGCAAAGCTGGAGAGAGATGAAATACCTTTTGTTCAGAACAACCTTAGAAATAAATACATACCCACTTTTTTGGGAAATGACTTTGGGGTGTTGAGACAGAAGATTACTTGAGCCCAGGAGCTCGAGACAAGCCTGGACAATATAGAAAGACACTGTAGCTGGGACCACAGGCACACACCACCATGCCTGGTTAAATGCTATCACAGCTACTCAGGAGGCTAAGATGGGAGGATTGCTTGAGCCTGGGAGGTCAAGGCTGCAATGAGCTGTGATCATGCTGCTGCATTCCAGCTTGGGTGACAGAGTGAGACCCTGTCAAAAAAAACAAACAAACAAAACAAAACCCCTAATCGCCACTTTGGGAAATTAGACCCACAGAGATTGTTGGTTTATTTAAATAGACTTGAGCATCAGCATATTAACCTCACTATGTAATTGTACACCCTTGCACCTGAAGAGGCTTTTGCCACTCAATCAGTTAAGACACCTTCATATTGTTTATGGAGTATGTGTAACAGACGGAACTCATTTTTGCACTTGATCTGGAGCACGTTGTAGAGAAAGTTAGCAGGTTCTAGAAGCTATCTGGGGCCACGGAGCAACGATTTTATCTGTACCAATGAAACTCAACAGCTGAGCCAAGTATTGACAGTGACACCATTATTAAGCTCTACTGTGTACCCAAGTGAACAAATGTTTCCTGCATTATGTTATGTTAATCCCCTGGCATCCCATATTCCACTCTGCTTAAACTGGGCTATACCCTTTTACTGATGATATCCTGTATTTCTCTACCTTAATACTTTTGCTGCCGCTGTTCCCTAATTTTTGCTGTAGTTTTTTCCCATGTATCTAACACATCTCTTTTAATTAACTATAAGCCTATTTATTCATTCATTTAAGTATAATCTTACAACAAAGGGGAAAAGAAAAAATTAAGTAAACTAATCTAAAGATCTAATCAGGAAACCTCATTGTTAAAACATATAGTAGAAATACGGTATTAGGGATGTTTGATGCCAGATGAAGCTGCTGAGAATTATGGACTCATGTTCATGTTCCACAAGGGTCTGTCTCAAATACTAGAAATCAAGGCGACTTAGTTTTACTGCAACACGGGCTAGCCAAAAACATAGTTCAACAAATAGCTTTGGCCAGGCACAGTGGCTCACGCCTCTAACGAACTTTGGGAGACCAAGGCAGGAGGGTCCCTTGAGGCCAGAAGTTTGAGACAAGTCCAAGCAAGATGGTAAGACCCTGTCATTAAAAAAAGAGAAAATTTGTAATTAGCTGGACATGGGGACATGTACCTGTAGTCCCAGAGACTCAAGAGGCTGAGGTGGGAGGATGGCTTGAGCCCTGGAGGTCTAGGCTGCAGCGAGCCGTGGTTGCACAACTGCACTCCAGCCTGGGCAACAGAGTGAGACCCTGTCTCAGAAAAAAAAAAAAAAAAAAGCAAAATAACAACAAAAACAGTTTTTTAAAAAACAAATAGTTTTAAAACTTACACACAAAGTCAAACAAGGCATGTTCCCTGCCTGAAGGGGTGAAAAAACATGAACCAACAAATATAATAATTGGAATACATGATAAAATATGCACATGGTTAGGAACACATCATCTTATTCCTCTTTACCTCCCCCTCACTGCCTAACAATGTCTTATACACAATAATTTATTTTTTCTAGTTTTCCCATTTTGCATTTTTAAAAAATTGAGACAGTGTTTCACTCTGTCACCCAGGCTGGAGTACAGTGGCATGATCACAGTTCTTGCAGCCTCAACCTCCCAGGCTCAAGTGATCTTCCCACCTCAGCCTCCCAAGTACCTGAGACTACAGGTACACACCACTATGTCTGGCTAATTTTTTAATTTTTTTGTAGAGACAGAGTTTTCCTATATTGTCCAGGCTGGTCTTGAACTCCCATTATCACATTCACCTAAGAGCAAACAGAAACAGGAAAAGAACTCTCACAATGTTTCACCGCCACATCTACCAAACTACCAGCTTCTGTGCCTGTATGTGGAATTGTGCCTATATGCCCATGCTCCTATCTTATGCCAACCCTTCCCTTTGTCCACTAGATTCTATCCCTACTCACCTACTCAAGAATATCATCCCAAAAATTCACCCTTCTCTCTCCTGCATCATCCATTTCCTACTTTCTACTAAATCATTGCCATCAGCATTTTAAAAAATACTATTATTTCTCTCATCTGAAAAAATTCTTTATCCCACTTCTCCCCCAACACACACATTTTTAGTCTCTACTTTATAGCAAAACTCAGAAAAACTCGCCCATACACCCATATTCTGTTGAGCCCACTGCAATCAGGCTTTCACCACCATCATTCCAACCAAACTACTCTTTTCAAGCTCATCAATGGCCTCCACATTACTAAACCCAATGTTCAATTCTCAGTTCAAACCTTACTTGTCTTATTAGTAGGAAGTATCATTTACCACTCACTCCTACTTGGCTTCCAGGACCCCACCTTCTTCTGTCTCACTGGGCTCTCATTATCAGTCTCCTTTGCAGAATCCTCTTTTTAGCCCAATTTCTAGAGTGCCCCAGGGCTCAATCCTTGGTCTTTTTCTCTTCTTTATCTGTTGAACCCTGCAGGACTCTTTGATAAGCTCATCCATTCTGTAAATATTGTCTGTATGCTGATGACTTCCAAACATATATGATCAGCCTTCTCCCATGAATTCCAGGATCATATATCCAACACCTCTATTTGGATGTCTAATAGGCTTTACAGACCCAAAATCAATTCCCTGATAACTCTCAAGCCTATTCTTCTCACATTTTTTATCTCACTAAAGAGCAACTCCATCCTTCAAGGTGTCCAGGCTAAAAATCAGAGAGTTGTCCTTATTATTCTCTATTCCTCATTAGCCACATCTAAAAATCCTTTCAATAATACTTTCAAAACATATTCAGAATGCAACCACTTTTCACCACCTCCTCTGCCAGGTTAATGATTGAAATTATTAGTGCTTTTTGCCTGGATTACTACAATACTCTCCTAGATGGTCTCCCTGCTTCCATTTTTGCTCACCAATATAGTTTGGATGTGTGTCCCTATCCAAATTAAAAGCGGAATTGTAATCTTCAATGCTGGAGGTGGGGCCTGGTGGGAGGTAATTGGATCATAGGGTTGAGTTTGTTATGAATATTTTGGCATCATCCCCCCTTAGTACTGTACAGTGAGTGAATTCTCAATGAGATCTGGTTGTTCAAAAGTGTGTAGCACTCCCAACCTCTCTCTCTTCCTCCTGCACCAGCCACATAAAAAGTACCTGCTTCCCCTTTGCCTCCCACCATGATTGTAAGTTTCCTGAGACATCCTCAGAATCAGGAGCTGCTATGCTTCCTGTACAGCCATGTGGAACTGTGAGCCAATTAAAACTCTTTTCTTTATAAATTACTGAGTCTGAAGTATTTATTTATAGCAGTGCAAAAACAGACTAATACACTCACCTACCTATATAGTCTGCTATATAAAAGGTTGATTTCGTGTCCTTTGTAGGGACACGGATGAAGCTGGAAATCATCATTCTCAGCAAACTATCGCAAAGACAAAAAATCAAACACTACATTTTCTCACTCATAGGTGGGAATTGAACAGTGAGAACACTTGGACCCAGGAAAGGGAACATCACACACTGGGGCCTGTCGTGGGGTAGGGGGAGAGGGGTGGGACAGCATTAGGAGATATACCTAATGTAAATGATGAGTTAATGGGTGCAGCACACCAACAGGGCACATGTTTACATATGTAACAAACCTGCACATTGTGCACATGTACCCTAGAACTTAAAGTATAATAATAATAATAAAAAGTGTGGTCCATGGATTAGCATAATCTGGGGGCTTACTAAGAAAGAAGACTATGGGACCCAACCACAAACCTACTGCTGTGGCCTAAATGTTTGTCTCCCTTCCAAAATTTATGTTGAAATTTAATCTCCAATGCAAAGTTATTAAGAGGTTGGGCTTGCCAGGCACAGTGGCTCATGCCCGTAATCCCAGCAATTTGGGAGGCCGAGGTGGGAGGATATCTTAAGCCCAGGGTCTGAGATCAACCTGGGCAATATGGTGAGACCCCGTCTCCAAAAAAAATAAAATAAAATAAATTAGCTGGGCATAGTGGTGTTTGTCTGTAGTCCCAGCTACTTGGGAGGCTGAGGTAGGAGGATCGCTTGAGTTCAGGAGGTTGAGGCTGCAGTGAGCTGTGATTGCACCACTACACTCCAGCCTGTGCCACAGAGTAAGACCCTGTCTCAAAAAAAAAAAAATAAAATAAAGGTGGGGCCTTTAGGAGGTGATTAGGTCATGAGAGCTCTACCCCTATGAATGGGATTCATGCTTTACAAAAGGGCTGTGGGGAACTAACTAGATCCTTTTGCCCTTCTGTCTTTCCTGCCATGTGAAGACATAGCATTTGTCTCCTCTGGAGCATATAGTGTTCAAGGTGCCATCTTTTCTTTTCTTTTCTTTCCCCCCTTTTTTTTTTTTGGAAGACAGAGTCTCTCTCTCTCTGACCCAGCATGGAGTGCAGTGGTGCAATCACGGCTCACTGCAGGATCGACCTCCCGGTTCAAGCAATCTTTCTGCCTCAGCCTTCTGAGTAGCTGGGACTACAGGAACACACCACCACACCCAGCTAATTTTTTTATTTTTTATTTTGTAGAGACAAGGTCTTACTTTGTTGCCCAGGCTGGTCTCAAAACTCCTGAGCTCAAGTGATCCTTCTGCCTTGGTCTCCCACAGTGCTGTGATTACAGGCATGAGCCACTGCGCCCAGCCTCAAGATGCTATCTTGTAAGCAGAGACTGGGGCTTCGCCAGACACTGAACCTGCCGGCAACTTGATCTTGGCCTTCACAGAACTGTGAGAAACAAATATCTATTATTATAAATGACCTAATCTCAGATATTTTGTTACAACAGCACAAACGGATTAAGACGACTACTGAATTAGAAGCAACTTTTTTAAAGTAATACAGTTTAAAGAGATGATTGTACGCATTTAAAGTTACACTAAGCAAAACTAGTCCTATTAGATGTCCCTTTGAAAAAATATCATATGTCTAATAGAGGACTTTAAAATGTATTTTTAAAAAATCTCCCAAAATGCAACAATAACACAAGAAAATCCCAATAAAATGTGGGCAAAGTATTTGAACAGTCATTACATCAGAGAAGACATACAGATGGCAAATAAGCCCATGAAAATATACTCAGCATCTTTAATCATTACAGAAGCACATGACAATATAATCTATTAGAATCATTACAGAAACACATGACAATACACATCTATTAGAATCGCTAAAATGAAAACAGTGACCATATTCGGTGTGGTGAGAATCTGAAAGAACTGGAACTGTCTTATACTGCTGGTGAGAATGGAAAATGGAACAACTGATTTGCACAACAGTTTGGCAGTTTTCTAAAAAGTTAAACACACTAAAAGGCTAAACATACACTTCCTATATGATTCAGCCATTCTAGTAATAGTTATTTATTCAAGAAAACTGAAAGCCTATGTCTATGTAAAGACTTGTACATTAATGTACAAAGCAATTTTATTTATAATAGCCAAAACATGGATATGTCCATCAATGAAAGAATGGATAAACATACTTGCTATATCCATACAATGGACTTCTATATATTCAGCCATAAAAAGGGATGAACTACTGAAAATTGTAACAACATAGAAAAAAATCTAAAAATAATTATGCTAAGTGAAAGAAGCCAGGCCAAAAAAGATGACATACTGTATAATTTTATTTATGTAATATACTAGAAATTACAAACCAGTGGCAGAAATCAGATGGGTGGTTGCCTGGTAATGAAAGCAGGAGATGGTGATGAATGAAGGGCAGGATTAAGAAGGGATAGGAGTAAATTTGGGGGAATTATGGATATGACAATTACTTTGGTTGTGGACATGGTCTCATGGATGTCTATATATATCAAAATGTATGAAACAGCACACTTTAAACATTTGAAATTAAAAAATAAATATATACATATACCACTTATATTTCAATAAAGTGGTTTTGAAAAAGCAGCCCATGGTCAAAAAATGTGGAAAAAACATACCATGTTCAACTTTGGAGCTTGTAAATGCTCATGCACAGATTAAAAGCTCAGAGAAAACTTACAGTAAAGAAATCTATTAGTTGGACATGGTGGCACATGCTTGTAATCTGACCTATGAAGGAGGCTGAGGTGGGAGGATCTCTTGAACCCTAGAGTTTGAGGTTTCAATGAGCTGTGATCACTCCAGCCACTGCACTCCAGCCTAGGTGAGAGAGTGAGACCTCATCTTTAAAAAAAAAAAACAAAAAACAAAAAAAACAAAAAAAAAGGAGGGGGAGGGGGGAGGAAGGGAAAGAAAGAAATCTGCTATCTGCTTGACCCAAATTTTCACTAAGTTACATGACAATAAAATCCTTCCACCATGTAATAGCTATTAATATCCCATAGACAAATCTGTCATGAGATTAGAGAAAGAAAACTAATTAAAATTAAAAATGTATACCCAATAGACACTTTGGGGAATGCTGCTCTCAAAACATGACCCAGCACCAGCAGCATTGTCCTCACCTGGAGATGTGTTAGAAATGCAAATTATCAGGCTCCATTTTAAACCTACTAAATCAGAAATTCAGGGTGGAACCCACAAGTCTATATATCAACAAGTGCTCCAAGTGATTCTGAAGCACCCTAAAGTTTGAGAAACACCATTTTAGAACAATATGTCTGACCTCTTGTGTTTCTGGTAAACTGACTATATAAACAATGGTAATATTATACTTAGAACAAATATGTAGCCAAACAAGACAGTAAATTGGGTGTGGAAAACATCTTTTTTAGACATGTAAAGACTGGCATATTTATTTTAAAAGAAAAGCAGTCTCAACCTCCTCCTCCTCCTCCTCAACTTCCTCCTCCTCCTCATCCTCCTCCTCCTCCTCAACCTCCTTCTCCTCCTCCTCCTTCTCCTCCTCCTCTTCCTTCGTTTTCTGAGACAGAGTCTCACTCTGTCACCCAGGCTGGAGGGCAGTGGCCCAATCACACAGCTCACTATAGCCATAACCTCCTGGGCTCAAGTGATCCTCTCACCTAAGCCTTCTGAGTAGCTGGGACTACAGGTGCATGGCACCACACCTGGCTAATTATTTTATTTTATTTTTTTCATAGAGATAGGGGGTCTCACTATGTTGCCCCAGGCTAGTCTCTAAGTCCTGGGCTCCAGTGATCCTCCCACCTTAGCCTCCCACAGTGCTGAGATTACAGGCATGAGCCACCATGCTTAGCTATATTTGGAATAAATATGTAGCCTACTAAGACAATGAATTGAGTGTGTAAAACATATTTTTAGATATATAAATGCTGGTATATTTATTTCAAAAGAAGAGTAATCTCAACCTTACTCTTGAATCTCATGTATGTAAGTAGTTCAGTGCTCCAGGGAAAGGCACCACAAAAATGCAATGTTAACACCATCAAGGAAGTGCAAAGACAACCCATAGAGTGGGAGAAAATACTTGCAAACCATATATCTGATAAGAAATGCGTCTTTGCATATATAAAGGACTCTTGCAACTCAACAATAAAAGGATTAGTGGACCAATAAAAAAGGAACAAAGAATCTTATATAAGTTTCTTTAAAGAAGATATGTAAATGGCCAAAAAGCATGTTATAAGATGCTCAACATCATTAGTGAAATACAAATCAAAACCACAGTGACACTAATATAGCTCAGCAAATATTTGTTGAAGGGAAATATAAAAATGAATTTGTGGAAAGAAATGAGTTATCAAGCCATGAAAAGACATGAAGGTCCATCAATGACAGATTGGATAAAGAAATATGATACATATACACCATGGAATACTATGCAGTCATATAAAAGAATGAGGTCATGTCTTTTGCAGGAACAAGGATGGAGCTGGAAGCCATTATCATTAGCAAACTAACATAAGTACAAAACACTGAATCCCGCACGTTCTCACTTATAAGTTGCAGCTAAATAATGAGAACTCATAAACACAAAGAAAGAAACAGCAGACACTGGGGTCTACTTGATGGAGGAGGGTGGCAGGAGGGAGAGGAGCAGAAAAGATAACTATTGGGTACATGTGTATTCCCAGTCGTCTCATTTTTTACGTATTTGATATTATAAAGAGATCCTTTAAAAATAATGTGTTCTGTTATATTCACTACAGTATTTTTCATAGTAGCAAAGAAACAGAAGCACCATAAATGTTCAACAATAGAAGATTTGTAAAATAAATTGTGATATACCTTTATAATGTAATATTATATAGAAATAAAACTAGTATTATTCATAAAAATATCATTAAGTGAAAGCTTAAACTGATTAAAATATAATATACACATATATACAACTGTATAGGCATAGAGAAAATCTTGTGGAATATACAGCAAGGAGTTAATTTTGGCTATATATGGTGGTGGTGGTGTGTGTGTTTTTTATTGTCTTCTTTTTGTTTATATCTGTTTTATAAAATTTTTATAGAATGAACATTGTTTTTGTAATTTTTCAAAAAGTTACTGTCTTACTAGTAATGTGTGATGTTCATTTTTTAAAGGATCAGAAACCATTGTTCTAATCTGTTTAAGCCTTATTCCAACCTGTTCTGTCCTATGTTAGTTGACTGCCCTGTGCTTGGCATCTTGCCTATCTGCTCTCTAATTTCTCCTTAATACTTCTCAGTATAGCAGGCTACACTTTTATGTCAAGTCATTCTACCACATAGCTCTTCTTTATTGAATTGATCCACCAAAAGAGGTATAGGAGCAGGGACATGACTGATGCAGTGATGACTCCCCAACCTAGACGAGCCCTAATTTCTATTCTAACTCTGCAGTTAAGTTGATCAGAAGATTAGTCTTTTTTTTCTAAACACACTTTCAAAAAACTGTGTAATTGTGACTAGTAGCTGATGGAGGCATTGTGGAAACTTGCATATGCCAAGGGGCAAGAACAAAAATGAGAGCTAAATGCCCAACATCTTTGTTTCTGGTTAAGACTGACTTATGGAATGCAATATATGTAGTAGCAGCAGTTGCTCTCTAACCCAGCAAACTTCTGTTCGTGTTATTTTTATGAGGGCCGATTATGAAATTTTATTACTGGATCTGCTCACCCTTAAACAGTTCTACTCAAATCTTTGGATATAGTATGCTGATCTGCAACCAGCATTTAGTTATTTTTCTCCTTTTTTGTATTTAATGGATTCCAGGAGGTCTGATCTCTTGCCAGTGCTTTCTTTGTGATTTTATCCAATGACTGTCAGGCAGACACAGAATCAATTTTTCGGAATCGATTTCTCTCTCTCTCAATCTCTTGCCCTATAGCTATCTCTCTCTCTCTCTCTCTCTCTCTCTCTCTCTCTCTCTCTCTCTCTCTCTCTCTCTCTCTCTCTCTCTCTCTCTCTTCCCTCCCTTCCCCTGTCTCTCCCTCTCTCTTTTGCCTCTCTCTCTTAAAAAGGTCTTATTAATAGCATGGGCTTAGAAATTACACAGTGTGTAATATTTCTTCATTAATAGATATTTGTTTTTCTGAAATGAGATCTTTACTATTTGAACTCATCACTAGGATGAAATTCAGTGAAAGAAATCAGCCGTTTGCATCTATTTGACGTCTTTTTCATTTTTTTTTTTTTGTCTGGATTGCCACAGAGTTCTTCTTCCTGTTATTTTCATCTGTCAGAATATTAGTCACAACATTTCTAGTTCCTTTCTAGCTTACGCTCTTTTCAGCCAGTATCCAGTTAAATCATTTGAAGCAAGCAAGATCATCTTTGATATCTGATCCTAATTGAACTCAAACTTTGTGTACAGATTATACTCTTCATTCAAAAGGCTTCAGATTCCCAGAAATCCACAAACTTTAGGGAGTTTTAGCTCAAGAACCATTTTTCAGTGTGTTTTACCCTTTGATCTTTCTTCTATGTCTGCTCAACAAACATAGACATAATATCTTAAGTCCCTGTGGACATTTTCCCCTGAAATTGTATTTCTTTCTCTCTTAGAAAAAATAGAATTCTTTTTGTTGAGTTCCAGTGTATTTGGCAATTGGTGGTGCTAATAAATCATATATAGGAAGCCTGGTTCTCCTAGGAAAAGAAGATAGTTTGTCAAATGCCTGTGGAAAATACCCAGGGCATTATTCCATAAACTGTATTAGATTCAAGAGGAGAATCATTTTTCTCCATATACTCCAATCTTGCCTATGTAGAAGAGTCACCTTGCCAGTGAATTATACCATTTAATTCAGGTAGAAGGAGATGCCATGACAGGAACATGACTGAAGAGAATCTTACTTATGTGACTGTCTCAGTCTTCACCTTACAAGATTACATCCGCCTTCCTGAAACAATGTTCCCATGATTTCTTTGATCTCACCATTTGCAGTTTCCTGGCTCTGTCCTTGCTTCCTCCATCATTGATCAAACTTTAAATGCTGGAGTTCCTCAGGGTATGGGTTTTTTTTTTTCTCCCTAGATGATTTCATTCATTTCCAAGGTTTCAGCTATGTGCCAGTGAAACCATCCTAGATTTTTATACTGAGCCCAAAACCTACCTACCATAGCTATTTCATAGGCACCAAAAATTCAACAGGACAAACAGTGTATCCAAGATTTACATTACCTCCCCCAAATTTCTGTTTCTCCTTTAGTGCTTTGCATTTCAGTGAAAAGCACTGCTGTACGCCCACTCAAGTCAGAAAATCAAGAGTCATCTTCAACATTACACTCTCTCTTCTGATTAATTACTCACTAAACCCTATTGATTCTACCACTGACATATCTGCCCACAACCCTCCTTCTCTATTGCCAGGATTCTAGGGCAAGCCAACAGATACCACCACTGCCTGTAGCTTGCACCTTGCCCAGCCTTCCATTCCAATTTGCACACTGTAAACATCGGGACCATTTAGCCATGTAAACCAGATTGTGTCACTTTGAACATGAAAACCATTCAGTGATTTCCTGTTGCTCCTAGTGTGAAGTCCAAACTCCTGCCCTCGCTCACTCTTCTTGCACTATTCTGGCCTTCCTTTACATCCTCCAACATGCCCAGTTCCTTACCATCTTGGTTCCTCTGCACATGCTGCTCTACTTGGAATATCCTTCAAGACCCTGTCCCTCCACCATCGGCTTAAGATTCAAATAAATAAATAAATAAATACCACTAGAAGTGATACTACGTAAACTATGGATGGTAGCAATTAGGAAATTATTTGGTTCATCAAACAGGAAACACATCAAACAGAAAACACACACAAGTCCTACAGGAGGTTCTTCTTCCTGTTAGGCATGCCTACCTTAGAATCAATTAATATAATCAAAGTTTTTCTGTTGTTCTTGTTGGTGCAGCAATACTCTCTTCTATATGGGGAAATGTATAACTTAAAAGAGATGTTTTGCAATGTCTGCATATTATACTAAAAATGAAAATTTTATTCTGTTATCATGTAAACATAAATCCAGATTTTTGACTTTATATTTCCATTTTTATCCAAGTATTTTTAGCTATTGCACACATCTGTTTTATTAAGCTACCCACTTAGTTACAGGAATTGTTAAAATATGATACTTATAAATATAGAACTAGATTCCTGTGTATCTAAGCCATCTGTTGAGGTTAAAGATGAAATAATTATTTTAATAATAACACCTGGATGATAAGATTTCTCACACAAAATTATATTTATTGGCAAGACAGGGCATCAGAAAAGGTTAACAGTAAGATTACTTTTGAATTGGATGGTTATTGCTCAGTAATTTTCTTTTTCCTATATTATTTACATTTTATACATGTATTTAAAAAGATAAATTGCCTTTGCTTTATGTTTGACTCTATGTCTTTTCCCAGTAACAGAAAAAGGATACTGCCAATAGGAAATGTTAAAACAATACCCCATCTCAGACTGATTTTATCCCTAGATTACTCAGAGTTTAAAATAAATAAGAGGCAAATTGTCCTAGGCATGTAACCAGATACTGTCCAAGGCCTGTCTCCTACTATAACAGGTGTGCTTTCAATGGCCCTTTATTGCTTTTTATCCTCCTCTTGTTCTGTTGTCCCCTAGAGTCAACAGCTGTGACTACTGTTTGGTCTCTATAGCACCCAGATTCCTTTCTCCTTTAGTCTTTCAGCAATCTCATTTTCCTAATATATTCGTGTTACTGCTGTTGACTGTGCTACAGTATATATTCCAGTAGCTGTTAGACTCTGAAATTCTATTTAATCTAGTTTTGTTACAAATAACTCCTAAATTTGGTAGATTATACTGAAGCCAACACTTTCTGGGCATGGCCAAAACAACCTGGCTCTCCATGCCATTCTGTAAAACCCTGAAGCTTTAGTTGGGAATGAACCAGGACACCAAAGTAAAGTAGATATCTTAAGCCTACCCTAGGCCAAACATAGATTCTCCTCCCAAACATTCATCCCTCACTATGTTTTTAAAAAAAATATTTATTGAACAACTACTTCGCACAAGGCTTTATACATGGAACTAGAGATACCAAGATTATTAAGATACACTCCTTGTCCTTAAGACTTAGAAGTCTGCTGGGCACAGTGACTCATGCCTGTGATGCCAGCACTTTGGGAGGCCAAGGCAGGAGGATTGCTTGAGCCCAGGAGTTCGAGACCAGCATGAGCAATATACTGGGATTCGATCTGTACAAAAAGTTAAAAAATTAGCCTGGCATGGTGGCACATACCTGTGCTCCCAGCTACTTGGGAAGTTGAGGTGAGAGGATCAGTTGAGCCTGGGAGGTCGAGGTTGCAGTGAGAACAATGATCATGCCATGGTACTCCAGCTGGGTGACAGAGCGAGACCCTGTCTCAAAAAAAAAAAAAAAAAAATACTTATGAGTCTTATAATAGAGACAGACTCAAAAGCAGACAATTACCATAAAATATGGTAAATAAGGATGAAAGAAGCCAGGTGCAGTGGCTTAGGCCTGTAATCCCAGCACTTTGGGAAGCCGAGACTGGTGAATTTGAGGCCAGGAATTTGAGACGAGCCTGGCAAACATGGCGAAACCCTGTCTCCACTAAAAATACAAAAATTAGCCAGGTATGGTTGCGCACTCCTGTAGTCCCTTCTACTCCAGAGGCTGAGGCATGAGAATTGCTTGAACCCAGGAGGCAGGGGTTGCAGTGAGCCAAGACTGTGCCACTGTACCCCAGCCTGGGTGACAGAGCAAGACCCTATCTCAAAAAAAGAAAAAGCATGAAGGAGAAATGTGGATCAAAATAAGGCACTTTAGGGTCAGAAACCCTCCCAGAGGAAGTGATATCTAAGTGGAAATCTAAAAGATACGCAAGATTTTACCTTACCGAACACTAAAAAATAGATCTCTCAAGTAAAAGGTGCAGTGTTTACAAAGGCACAAAACCTTGAAGTGACATTGCTTACTGAGTGAACGATCAGTACTCCCTCATGGCTAAAATGTACGATTCAAGGATAGAGTGAGGGGCACAGTAAAAGAAACCTGTGGAGGAGTGCAGGGGCAAGTCAACTAGGCTAAGAAGCACACACTTTATTATTTAGGGCAATGGAGACTCACAAAAATGTTTTAAGTAGGGGCATGATACAATCAGAATAGAGCCTTAGATGGCTCACCTTGGTAGCAGTATGGAAAATAGATAGGAAAGAGTCAAGACTGCTGTCAAAATGATCCAGATGAGAGATAAGGGTAAACTAAGGCATTGGTAGATGGAATGGAGAGGGGATGGCATATTAGAGACATTTAGAAGTTTGAATTGCCATTACATGTAATAATACAGTTATGATACAACATGGGAAGTGCTACAATAATGGTAAAAACAAAATACTGTCTAGAAGAGAAAGCAAACATTTTTTTGGCTGAAAGAGTTGGAGAGATGAGTTTTGGTTATTCTAGGCAGAAGAAACAACGTATGTGAGGGCACAGATGAGTGAAAGTAACTGTGTGTCCAGTGAATGGCACGAGTGGTGTGTGCTGTGAATGTATGTATATGTGTGTATGTTTAGCAACAGAGCACTTTTCCCAACTAAATCTTTCTCCAAACTTCAATATTTAAAATAGACAGAAGTGATGGACCACTTTTGGCAAAATGTTTCACTGGCAGAACTCTGGAGCATCCTGCCCTGTGAGTTTCTGTGGAGCTTAGTTGAAAATCTGCTGGGGTAGAACCTTATTTGCTTAAGTCCAAATCACTAAGCTAAGCTAAAAGTGGATTATTAGACTACTTAAGGACAAATTAAATTAGCTGCCTCTTACGAGTTTTTTGATCCATTGCTCCCTCAATCTAAGCTGTGTGCCATGTACTAGCTAAAGCACTGCAAAGAGCTTTATTCAACCTCTGCAATTAAGGGGGAACTGGGAAACCAATTCCTTTGCCCACAGGGCCAATTGCATTTTAGCAATCCCCCATACTCCTTCATCGGTTTTTTACACTTTAGTATTAACATAAGTAAATTAATATCTTATCCCAAGGACATGTGCAATGTATGCATGTTGAGTTCTAGGTTGAATACATGAGTTCTGAGGTCCCATCTCACGCTGTCTCAACAATGACTCTTAAAACCATGTTAATGTATCTTGGTGGGGGTCAGGAGGGATAATGCCTTCCTCCATACTCCAGTTTCCTGCTTTTTACATTATTCTGTTCTTTGGGTTAACGTTCTTCAACCTGGGTGCACATAATCCCAGGGCACCCTCAGACCTAAAGAGATACATAGGTAGGTATTGTTTGAGCGTCTTTTTGTTTTTAACAAATTTCCAGATTTTTAACTTTCATGTGTACTCTTTCTTAAATTTGCTTTGTGTGAGAACACACCTGATGGTTCTACTTTCCCACTTCCTTTCTCCCACTTTACAAAATAAAGGCACATCTCTAACTCATCTCAAGGCTTACCTTGGTGCCTGGCCCCAAAACATGAAAACTTCTTGAGCACCAAAAGGGATCACTGGAAATACTGATGTTGATAGTGAGAAATGTGTGAGCACAAGTACTAAGTGCATTACTTTAATGATGGGATAACAAATACTTTTATAAAGGCAAGTCATTTCCAATGCCTTGCTTTCAACAAAATCAGAGGAGAATCTAACCAAGTTGTCATTTGCTAGATCATTACACAGATATATTATGATCTATCATAAAAATTATGACAGATATAATGTAATCATTGGCACATGTTTAGGAAAGTGCTTAATTGAATGATATTATTTTAAGTAAACTTTCATTCTTATCTCATTTACATGAACAAGATTTCTCAACATCTTAAGTATACTAAAAATACTGAACTTGTTCTCATTCTAACAATAAGTAACATTGATCCACAGATATATGAACTACTTAAAAAAATCCCTTTCCATCACATTAAGAGATACATTCCCTATAATATTCTATTTTATGTTTATTAACTATAAGGTTTTATAATATATTTATGTTACTCTAACCAGTCGTGTGCTAATGATTACAAAAAAAAAAAAAAGTCCCAAAGACTCTGAGCCTTACAGTCACAGGAATAAAATTTTTTTACAATGTAAATTTACATGTTTTATGGTAGGAATTAGGATGTGATAACAAATGATATTCTAAACAAAAATATATTACATTAGGATACAATTCTGTGGTGTGAATAGAATCAAAATATAAGTTCAAGAGATAAAAGTATGATATAAAATTTCTGGCTGTGCCGGGCTCAGTGGCTCACGCCCGTAACCCCAGCACTTTGGGAGGTCGAGGTGGGCAGATCACCTGAGGTCAGGAGTTCAAGACCAGCCTGGCCAACATGGAAAACCCCATCTCTACCAAAAATACAAAAATTAGCTGGGCGTGGTGGTACACGCCTGTAATCCCAGCTACTCAGGAGGCTGAGGCAGGAGAATTGCTTGAACCTGGAAAGCGGAGGTTGCAGTGAGACGAGATCACGCCACTGCACTCCAGCCTGGGTGATAGAGTGAAAGTCTGTCTCAAAAAAAAAAATATATATATATATACATATATATATATATATCTGGCTGTGCAAAAGGAGTATCTTTCTCAGGTTCAGTGGCTTATGCCTATAATCTCAACCACTTTGGGAAGCCAAAGAAGGAGGATTGCTTGAGTACAGGAGTTTGAGACCAGGCTGGGCAATATAGTGAGATCCCACCTCTACAAAAAAACAAAAATTAGCCAGGCACAGTGGTGTGTGCCTATGGTTCCAGCTATTCAGGAGACTGAGGTGGGAGGATCACTTGAGCCTGGGAGGTTGACACTGCCATGAGCCGTAATGGCACCACTGCACTCCAGCCTGGACGACAGAGATACCTAGATAGATACCTCCTCCCAATGCCAGCCCCTATGATCTCTGATAGTACTTGCTGTCTTAGAGGACTCTAGCAACTCTGTTGCCTTCTGCCCAGTATGAACTTCCCATTGCTTTTGCTCCACGTGTTTGAATAAATGAATAAATGAATGAATGCATCACAAACAATGGCTTGTTCTCTATGTTCCTTGGCTTCAAGGCTGTGATCAGGTTGTGAAGAGCTAACCGAGTCCTTATGTTTTGTAGAGATGTTGTTTCACCATGTTGGCCAGGCTGGTCTCAAGCTCCAGCCTCATGTGATTTGCCCCCCTTGGCCTCGCAAAGTGCTGGGATTACAGGGGTGCGCCATGATGCCTGGTTGAGATTTTTTTCTTTGACTCATGTGCTATTTAGAAGTATATTTTTAATCTCCAAATATTTGGGGATTTTCTGGTTATTGCTTTCAAGCATATTCCATTGTGGTCTGGGAGCAGGCATTGCATGAATTCTATTCTTTGATATTTGCTAAGGTGTGTTTTAGGGTCCAGAATACAGTCTCTCTTGGTGAGTGTTGCATGTGAGGTTGAGAAGAATGTGTGTTCTGCAACTGGATGAAGTTATCTGGAAATCTCAATTATATCCAGTTTAATGACGGTGCTGTTTAGTTCAAATATGTCCTTACTGATCTTCTGCCTGCTGCACTTGTCCATTTCTGATAGGGGAGTGTTGAAAACTCCAACTATAATAGTGGATTCATCTATTTCTCTTTTCAGTTCTATTGGGTTTTGCTCTGTTGTCAAGAGCATACACATCAAGAATTATTATGTATTCAGGAAGAACTAACCCCTTCATCATTATGTAATGCCCCTCTTTACCCCTGATAACTTTCCCTGCTCCAAAATAGCTTTGTCTGAAATTAATATAAATACTGCCACTTTTTTTTTATTAGTGTTAGCACATTATATCTTTCCCCTTCCATTTACTTTTAACCTTATGTGTTTATATTTAAAGTGGATTTCTTGTAGACAACATGCTACTGGGTCTTGGTTTTGTAGGGTTTTAAATTGTTTTTTGTTTTGGGTTTTTTTTTTTTTTTTTTTTGACAGAGTTTTGCTCTTGTCGCCAAGGCTGGGGTGCAATGGCACGATCTTGGCTCACTGCAACCTCCGCCTCCCGGGTTCAAGAGATTGTCCTGCCTCAGCCTCCTGAGTAGCTAGGATTACAGGTGCCCACCACCACCCCCGGTTAATTTTTGTATTTTTCGTAGAGATGAGGTTTCATCATGTTGGCCAGGCTGGTATCAAACTTCTGACCTCAGGTGGTCCACCCAACTCAGCCTCCCAAAGTGCTGGGATTACAGGCACGTGCCCAGCCAGGTCTTGTTTTTTTGATCCACTCTGAAAATCTGTCTTTTAATTGGCACATTTAGACCACTGACATTCAAAGTGATTATTGATATAATTGAGTTAGTATCTACCATATTAGGTGGGGTGTGGTGGCTCACACCTACAGTCTCAACACTTTTGGAGGCCAAGGTGGGTGGATCACTTGAGGTCAGGAGTTTGAGATCAGCCTGGCCAACATGGTGAAACCCCATCTCTAATAAAACTACAAAAAATAGCCGGGCATGGTGGTGCACGCCTGTAATTGTACCTACTTGGGAGGCTGAGGCAGGAGAATCGCTTAAACCCGGGAGATGGAGGTTGCAGTGAGCTGAGATCACTCCATTGCACTCCAACCTGAGTGAAGAAGTGAGACTCTGTCTCAAAACAAACAAAACAAAACAAAAAAATGAGAAAAAAAATCTACTATATTCATTACTGTTCTCTATTTGTTGCCCTTGTTATTTGTTCCTGTTTTTGGCTTTTCATTCTTTTTCTCCCTTTTGCGGTTTTAATTGATATTTTATGTGATTCCATTTTTCTCGTCCTCTTAGCAGGTCAGTTATACTTCTTTTTTTTTTAACTTTTTGTATTGGTTGCTTTAGAATTTGCAATATACATTTACAACTAATCTAATTCCATTTTCAAATATCACTATACCACTTCACAGGTAGTGCAAATGCCTTATAATAACAAAAAAATTTGATTACTTCATCTTGTCTCTTGTGTCTTTGCTGTCATTCATTTCACTTATACATAAGAATATGTAAGTATATGTATATATACACACACATAAGCACACATAATCAAATATATTGTTGCTATTATTATTTTTGAACTGTTAGATCAACTAAGAATAAGAAAAATAAAAATATTTATTTCACCTTCACTTATTCATTCTCCAGTGCTCTTCCTTTTTTTTATGTAGGTCTGAGTTTCTAACCTATATCACTTTCCTTCTTTCTGAGACACTTCTTTTAATATTTCTTGCATGACAGGTCTATTGGGAACAATGACCCTCACAATTTGTCTGATGAATGTCTTTAGTTATCCTTCATTTTTGAAGGGGTAATTTTTTTTTTTTTTTTTTGAGACGGAGTCTTGCTCTGTCGCCCAAACTGGAGTGCAGTGGCCAGATCTCAGCTCACTGCAAGCTCTGCCTTTCGGTTTCACGCCATTCTCCTGCCTCAGCCTCCCGAGTAGCTGGGACTACAGGCGCCCGCCACCTCGCCCAGCTAGTTTTTTGTATTTTTTAGTAGAGACGGGGTTTCACCGTGTTAGCCAGGATGGTCTCGATCTCCTGACCTTGTGATTCGCCCGTCTCGGCCTCCCAAAGTGCTGGGATTACAGGCTTGAGCCACCGCGCCCTTGAAGGGTATTTTTTTTTCTCCTGTAGAAAGTTATTGAAGGATAATTTTGCAGTGTACTGAATTCTAGGTTGGTGAATTTTTCTCTTAACACTTTAAATATTTCACTCCACTCTCTTCTTGCTTGCATGGTTTCTGAGGGGAAGCTGTATGTAATGCTTATTTTTGCTTTTCTATAGGTAATGTAGTTTTTCCCCTCTAGCTTCATTCAAGATTTTTTCTTCATCTTTGATTCTTTGAAGTTTTAACTATGATATGCCCAGGTGTCTTTTTTTGGTATTTACTATGCTTGCTGTTCTCTGAATTTCTTGGATCTACAGTCTGATGTCGGCGTTAATTTGGGGAAATTTTCAGTCATCGTTGCTTCTAATATTTTTTTCTGTTCATTTCTTTCTTCTCTTTCTAGTATTCCCATGATTACATCTTTTGTACTTGTCTCACAGTTCGTGGATATTCTGTTCTGCTACTGTGAGGCTTTTTTTGCCTTTGATTTTCAGTTTGGAAAGTTTCTGTCATCATATCCTCAAGCTCAGAGATTCTTTCCTCAGCCACATCCAGTCTACTAATAAGTCCATGGAAGGAATTCTTCATTTCGATTCTAATGTTTTTAACTCCTAGCATTTCTTTTTATTCTTTCTTAGCATTTCCATCTCTCTGTATTTCTTTTGATTCTTTCTTAAAATTTCCATCTCTCTGCTTACATTATCCATCTGTTCTTTAATGTTGTCTACTTTTTTCATTAAAGCCTTTAGCATATTAATCATAATTTTTAAAAATGATTGGTCTGATATTTCCAACAGTCTTGCCATATCTGAATCTGGTTGTAGTGCTTGTCCTGTCTTTTCAAATTGTATTTTTTGGTTTTCTATATGCCTTGTGGTGAGAGAAAGGAACTGCTGTAAATAGACCTCTAGTAATGTAGTGGTACGGTGTGGGGCAGGGCAAGCATTCTATAGCCCTAGAGTTATATCTCAGTCTTTTAGTAAGCCTGTATCCCTGCACTGTGTACTTCACAAATGCTTCTGTCCTCCATGCCTCCAAATTTGGTAAAACACGATGGCTACAGTGGGCTGGCATTGGGTATTTCCCTTCCCCCAGGTCACTTAAGCTCTCCTGAAACTCCAGCAGGTTACATTCTGGTTAAATAGTTTCTCCTGGGGGCAGACTTTTTCAGACCTATAATCCCAGAACTTTGGGAGGCCAACACAGGAGGACTGCTTGAGCTCAGGGGTTTGAAACCAGCCAAAGCCACATAGTGAGACCCTTTATCAAAAAATAAAATAAAATAAATTAGCTGGGCATGGTGGTGTTTGTCTGTAGTCCCAGATGCTTAACAGGCTGAAGTGGGAGGATCGCTTGAGCCCAGCAAGTAGAGGTTGCAGTGAGCCATGATCATGCCAGTGCACTCCAGCCTAGGTGACACAGCAAGTCCCTCTCTCAAAAAAAAAAAAATTGTAATAAAAATTTTAAAAATAAAAATAAAGAACACGGCTGGGTGTGGTAGCTTGTGCCTGTAATTCCAGTACTTTGGGAGACCAAAGTGGGAGGATCACTGGAGTCCAGGAATTTGAGACTAGCCTGGCCAACATGGCGAAACCTCGTCTCTACTAAAAAACACAAGTTAGCCAGATGTGGTGGCACATACCTGTAATCCCAGCTACTCGGGAAGCTGAGGCACGAGAACCACTTGATTCCACGAGGTGCAGGCTGCAGTGAGCCAGGATGATGCCACAGCACCCCAGCCTAGGCGACAGAGTGACACCTTATCTCAAAAAAAAAAAAAAAAGGAGGAAGGACGGAGGAGAGAGAGGGAGACGAGAGGAGAAGGACGGAAGGAAGGAAGGAAAGGAAGGAAGGAAAGGAAGGAATGAAGGAAGGTAAGGAAGAGGAAGGAAGGAAGGACGGAAGGAAGGAAAGAAAAAGAAAGAAAGAAAGAAACGAAAGAAAGAAAGAAAGAAAGAAGAAAGGAGAAAGAAAGAAAGAAAGAAAGAAAGAAAGAAAGAAAGAAAGAAAGAAAGAAAGAAAGAAAGAAAGAAAGAAAGGGATGCTCTGGCTTATTTCAAAATGATTTCCTTTCCCCTCCCCTTGCTGGAATTCCAAGATCTCTCTCCGATATTCACTGTGAAAAACAGATCAAGCTCTTGGAGGTAAAATTCACAAAAGCGTGGGCTCCTGTCCCCATGACCAGGGCCCCCTGGAGTTTTTAACTCTCAGAGGTGTCCACACTGAGCTTTCAGCAATTCCTCAACTATAGTTCAGGTTTTCGTACCACTGCATTGGTTCCTACAGAGGTTTTTGTTCTGATAAATTGTGATTATCTGTATTTGCTTGTCTCTCCAATTTCAGGGGCAGTGGTTTCCCCTGTGACCTCACTTCTCTTTTGTATCAAAGAATAGTTGTTGCTTTTTCAGTTTTTTTTCTGATTTTTGCTTGTTACTAGAATGGAATGGCAACTTCCATGCTTCTTACATGCTGAACTGGAAACCAGAAGTCTCATTCAAAGCATTTTTATCAGGCTTAGTTTTTTAGTTTTTTTTTTTTTTTTTTTTTTTTTTTTTTTTTTTTTTTTTTTTTTTTTTTTTTTACGAACTTCTAAACTAGCTTCCTAAATTAATATTACACTAATAGGCATATAACACTGATGCTGAGCCCCCAGTCCCACAATGGAAAGTTTTCCATTTCCTCCACAGATTTGCATCTCCTTTCCCTGATTATTGATTACTGTAAATACACACAATTTTTTACCTCTACCATAATTAGCTCTTTATTATTCACCATTGTTTCTACCATAGGAATCAACATCCTGTAAAATACTGATTATTTCTCACCAATTTCAATTTTCTAATTCTCTTTATTATTCTTTTTTGGATACAGGGTCTCACTCTGTTGCCCAGGCTGGAGTACAGTGGTGCAATCATAACCCACTGCAACCTCAAACTCCTGGGCTCAAAGGATTCTCCTACTTTTGCCTCCCGAGTAGTGGGACTACAGGTGCATGCCATCACGCCCGGCTAATTTTTGTATGTTTTGTAGAGACAGGGTTTCCCTATGTTGCCTAGACTGATCTCGAACTCCTGGCCTCAAACTGTCCTCCTGCCTCAGCCTCTCAAAGTGCTGAGTTTACAGGCTTGAGCCACCAGGCCTGGCTGAGTTTATTTTTAAAGGGTTTGAGGTAACTCATATTTCAGAAACTCAAATGAAGATGTCTATAGATAGTTAAAACATAGGTGTTGCAAAAGAGGTGAAAGGTCTGGGCCAAAAATGTCTATTGAAGAGTGGTTTTCTCTTATTACGATGCCATTCATATAAGCTCAATATTTATATTTGGCACGAAGTCTAGGCATCTGATTACAGTGTTAAAAACCTAAAAAAAAAAAAAAAAAAAAAAAAATTACAGCTGGGTGTGGTGGCTCATGCCTATAAACCTAGCACTTTGGGAGGCCAACACTAAAGGATCACTTGAGTCCAGGAGTTTGAAACCAGCCTGGGCAACACGGCAAGACTTTGTCTCTATTTTTTTAATAAAAATTTGGTTTTTTTTTTGTTTAAATTACTAAACCAAAATGTCTGGCTGCTCGTTCTTCTGAATGATCTTTTTAGAAATTTTTATTTAAAGGAAATTTCTGGAAAATAACTTTTTTTTTTTTTTTTTTTTTTGGTAGAGTTACTCCATCACCCAGGCTGGAGTGCAGTGGTGCTATCTCAGCTCAATGCAACCTCCATCTCCTGGATCCAAGTGATTCTCATGCCTCAGCCTCTTGAGTAGCTGGGATTACAGGTGCGCGCCACTACACCCAATTAACTTTTGTATTTTTTAGTAGAGACAGCGTTTCACCATGTAGGCCAGGCTGGTCTTGAACTCCTGAGCTCAAGTGATCCCCTCACCTCAGGCTCCCAAACTGCTGGGATTACAGGCGTGAGCCACTGTGCCTGGTCAAGAACTTTCGATTTAACAAAGATCTTCACTATAGCAAGGGATTGTGAAAGAAATTTATTATCACCAGGCAGCAACTTTGAGAATATTGGAGCCATTGAGGTAAAATGCTATTCATATTTAATTTTTACCTGAATAGAACATCGTGTTTCAATTAGCCTATGAGTTTTCACATATTTTTTTGACAATTTAGGTTATCTAAAAGAGATTTAAACTGATACTTTATAAATCAGTCACATCTGAATCTTTGCACTGAAGAATAAGATTTTCAGTTCACTGCTTGATTTTTTTTTTTTTTAAAGAGACAGGGTCTCACTGTTACCCAGGCTGGAGTGCAGTGGCATGAACATACATCACTGCACCCTCGAACACCTAGGCTCAAGCAATATTCCTGACTCAGTCTCCCAAGAAGCTAGGACTACAGGCATGCCCCACCACACCTGGCTAATTTTATTTTTACTTTTTATAGAGACAAGGGTCTCACTATGTTTCCCAGGCTGGTCTCAAACTCCTAGCGTGAAGTGATCTTTCCACCTAGGTCTCCCAAAGCACTGGGATTACTGGTGTGAGCCACCATGCCTGGCCCCACTGCTTGAGATTTTTTTTCTAATGTTGTTTTAGAGGCTGAGTCAAAAAACATAACAGTCCCTTCTCTCATCTCAGGGTTTTGGTGCACATGTAATTGTCTGAGACCTTGGAGGCCTGTTTCTTTGACATTATGCAACAATTACTTTGTAGGACTTTCTCCTTAGTTCAGCTTGTTGTCCCATGACCAGAAATTTTGGGCTCGCGGACACATAGAAGGGTGAGGAAAATGGAATTTATTGGGCGAAAAGAAAAAAGGAAAAATAACTCTCAGCAAAGTGAGAGAGAGTTTTGCCATTAGGTTTCCCACCTCACAGATTTAATACCAGGTCACCACACAGGAACAGGAGAGACCAGGCTGCTCCCACGAACAGCGTGAACTTCCCGAGGCTCCACCCTATACTCCCAGTTTGCAGGTGGGTATTATTCAGAAAGAATCAATCAGGAAAGGGCAGGCTTCATCTGGGACCAGCAGTCCGGTTTTTCAGCCTTCAGGCTGTTTTAGGCTTGAAGATGGGGTTTCGCCAGAGACCCATGGCTGTCTCCTGTCTCTATCATTACATTATGCACTGAAGATGTGATGACTCATGCCTCCTGATATATCATCTTTATTATCTATGTAGCTCCATTTATTCTAAGAAATGTGATTTTATGAATGTTGAAAGAAATGAAGGCAATATGGATGCTGGCTCATAGGAGATAAAATACAAAAGTGCCGACAATCTAGAACTTAAGATGATTCTGAGACAAGTGTAAACTGTAAGAAGACATGTAGAGAAATAACTAAAGTTGTTAGTGGTGGCAGAGATCCAAGTTACTCCAAGTTACCAAAGGCATATCTGTGCGGGTCTGCAGCAACTTCAGCCCTTGCCTCCTCAAAAGAAAGAATTTCACTGAAGGGCATAAAGCAGAAAAGAGACCGAGGCAAGTTCCAGAGCAGGGGTGGAAGTTTATTTAAAAGGCTTATGTGTCTGGAGCTGGTTCCTTCCAGTGTCCCTTGGTCCATTTTACAGAGTGCTGATTGGTCCATTTTACAGAGTGCTGATTGGTGCATTTACAATCCTTTAGCTAGACACAGAGTGCTGATTGGTGTGTTTTCACAGAGTGTTGATTGGTGCGTTTACAGTCCTTTAGCTAGACACAGAGTGCTGATTGGTGCATTTTTACAGAGTGCTGATTAGTGCATTTACAATCCTTTAGCTAGACACAGAGCACTGACTGGTGTATTTACAATCCTCTAGCTAGACAGAAAAGTTCTCCAAGTCCCCACCCAATCCAGAAAGTCCAGCTGGCTTCACCTCTCAATCCCCTCCTCCTGCTGGGAATTGGGTGATGTCTACTTTAGCTACTTCCTGCTGGATGGGGTGAAGAAGGGGCCCTGCAGTGGTAGTGTTCTAAGGCCAGTCAAAGGGCCAGTGGGTCGATCCAGGGGTCCTCAGTAGAAGTTGTGAGTTGAGCTCATTTGGGGCTCCATTTGTAAGACCATCTGTAGCTTGATGGCATCAATCATGGAGGAAACAAATTTGACAGGGAGGTTAAAAATAAAGGGCTCAAAGGCGAGTAATAGCAAGATGGCTGTCACGGGACCCAGAAAGGGGAGAAGCCATGTCGCTCAACTCCAGAGGTTGGTATGAGAGTTTGAAAGGCGTTGTCTGATTTCAGAAGACTTTTCCTGTAAACACCAGGCAGCATCTTGTACTATCCCTGACTGGTTAGTGTAAAAACAACACTCTTCCCCTAAAAAGGTGTAGAGTACTCCTTTCTCAGCAGTGAGGAGGTGTAGGCCTCGGCAGTTTTGGAGAGTCACTGCTGCCAAGGAGTCTATTTGGGATTGTAGAGTAAGGATAGATTTTGTTATTTCTTGCAAACTGTCTGAGAAATCCTTTGAGAGTGTGTGGCAATAGGATAATGAAGCAGATAAACTGTCTATTCCAGTTCCTGTAGCAGTAGCCATTCCTAACCCTATAAGTAGGGATAATAGTTGTATGGCTCTGCGCTGATGGACTTGAACTTTGAGGGGCACTGATAGGGTCTGATTTCCTGGGACAATGTTAATGTTGAGACTTAGGAAGACTCCTAGAATTGGGGTGTTGCAGGGACTGCTGCATTTTCTCACTAAGCCTTGAGCTTTTAAATGTCTAACAATATCCTGTAATCCTTTATGAGCTTCAGGCCTTAAGGGATATTGCCTTTGATAAGGAAAAGTGGTGGGGCCTTTAGCCTGATTTGGACTGAGCAAGCATTTTCTGCCCTTCTGAATTGTCCCTCCAATGCCCAGACTTCAGGGTTGATTCCCTCCTGAAGCAGAGGACAACAAATGGGTAACTTGTTACCCATATTCACGTATGGGTACCCATATTCATGTATGGGTGCCCATATTTATGGCTCCAACTTTGGCTAATATGTGCCTCCCTAATAAGGCTGTGGGATTTTCAGGCACAACAAGAAAGGCATTTGAAAAGAGCAAAGTCTCCCAATTACAACTGAGGAGGTGGGAGAAATACCTGGTTACAGGCGGTCCCAGGACTCCTCGGATGGTAATGGACCTTGAGGACAGCTGTCTGGGCCAGGAGATTAACACTGAGAAGACTGTGCCAGTGTCCAGGAGGAAGTCAATTTCCTGACCCTCAATGGTTAAACGTACCCGGGGCTCAGTGAGGGTGATGACATGAGTTGGCACTTGCCCCGGGCACCCTCAATCCTGTTGTTGGATCATCTAGTTGGGGGCTTCTGGCCCAGAGAACCTTTGTCCCCTGGGGTAGTGCACCTTCCAGTGATTGCCTCGGCATAATGGACATGGGCAAGGGGGCAGCTTGTTTCTCGTTGGGCAATCTTTCTTAAAGTGTCCTTACAAACCACACTGATAACAAGCCCCACCAGGTGATTGGCCTGCTCCATTTTCTGTCCTCTCTGAACCACCAAGGTTTGTTTGTCTGAGGGCCATGACTAAGGCTGCGGCCTTTCTCTGATCTTGCTTTTCCTTGCAGGCCTGTTCCCCCTTGGTCATTACTATGGAACACCAAGGTTGCCAGGTTTAATAATGCCTCCAGATTTTGTTCAGGGCCCAGTGCTTGCTTTTGGAGCTTTCTCCTGATATCTGTGGCTGACTGGGTAATAAACTTATCTTTTAGGCTCAGTTGACCCTCAAGAGAGTCAGGTTCCAGGTAAACCAACACTCCCAACTCCGAAGAGTCAGGGATTGTTAGAGAGCCCTTTCCCAGAAAGAGCTCTCACAGCCGTGTCTTTAGTCCAGTGGCCGCACTAGTCACTTTTAACTGGCCAACGGGTGCCTGGTATTTAGCTCCCGAATTCTAAGGAAAAATAGGACAGAGTGACAAGCAAAAGGGGCTTGATGGTACTCATCACTTGGCCATAGTCCCTTCGTGGTTGCCAAGGGGTGTCCAGAATTGGTTCTTTCCGTTGGGTTCTTGGTCTTGTTGACTTCAAGAATGAAGCCACAGACCTTCGTGGTGAGTGTTACAGCTCTTAAAGGTGGTGCAGACCCAAAGAGTGAGCAGCAACAAGATTTATTGTGAAGAGTGAAAGCACAAAACTTCCACAGCGTGGAAGGGGACCTAAGCTGGTTGCCACTGCTGGCTGGTGTGGCCAGCTTTTATTCCTTTATTTGTCCCCACACACATCCTGCTGATTGGTCCACTTTACAGAGTGCTGATTGGGGCATTTACAATCCTTTAGTTAGATACAGAATGCTGATTGATGCGTATTTACAGAGTGCTGATTGGTACATTTATAATCCTTGAGCTAGACACAGCGCTGATTGGTCATTTTTACAGAGTGCTGATTGATGCATTACAATCCTTTAGCTAGACACAGAGCATTGATTGGTGCATTTTTACAGAGTGCTGACTGGTGAATTTACAATCCTTTAGCTAGACACAGAGGGCTGATTCGTGCATTTTTACAGAGTGCTGACTGGTGAATTTACAATCCTTTAGCTAGACACAGAGGGCTGATTCGTGCATTTTTACAGAGTACTGATTGGTGCATTTACAATCCTTTAGCTAGACACAGAGAGCTGATAGGTGCATTTACAATCCTCTAGCTAGATAGAAAAGCTCTCCAAGTCCCCACCCAACTCAAGAAGTCCAGTTGGCTTCACCTCTCACTTAGAACAGGAAAGGAAGGAAAGAACCCTTGGGTGAGATCCAAGTGGGCACCTGAAGGTCAAAGAGAGAAAAAAGCACCTGTAACCTTGACCCTGGGACTTTATATGCTCACCTCTTTTCCATGATTCTTCCCTTATTGTGGGTTTTGTGTATGTGCAGTGCCCTCCTTACCCTTGGGAACTGAGCATGTGCAGTGTGTTTAGGAAGTTGCAGGCATGCCCATCTGAGGCTTTCTTCCCTTTTTCTGGTGGCATATACCTGGAAGATCGTACTGAGAGGTGGAGCCAGCAGGACTTCCTGGGACTTGGAGAACTTTTCCGTCTAGCTAGAGGATTGTAGATGCACCAATCAGTGCTCTGTGCCTAGCTAAAGGATTGTAAATGCACCAATCAGCACTCTGTGTCTAGCTAAAGGATTGTAAATGCACCAATTAGCACTCTGTAAAATGGACCAATCAGCACTCTGTAAAATGGACCAATCAGCAGGATGTGGGCAGGGACAAATAAAAGAATAAAAGCTGGCCACTCCAGTCAGCAGTGGCAATCCGCTTGGGTCCCCTTCCACATTGTGGAAGCTTTGTTCTTTCACTCTTCACAATAAATCTTGCTGCTGCTCACTCTTAGGATCTGCACAACCCTTAAGAGCTGTAACACTGACCACGAAGGTCCGTGGCTTCATTCTTGAAGTCAGCAAGACCAAGAACCCACCAAAAGGAACCAACTCAGGACACAGTACTTTGCGATTTTTGTCTCTTAATGTGCATGCCCAGGAAATTGCTTCTCCCTGGGGCCTGCCTTTAATTAACACTTTAATGTTGGCAGGTGTGGACCAATCAGGAAATGGCCTCTCCCTGGCACCGGCTGCCAATTTATCACCTTTAGAGAGACAATGCAATAATTGCCAAATCTCACCCGAACTTTCTAGTGGGTCAGGGAGAGCTGTCTCCTGCCCCACTCATGCTTAACCTGTAACAAAGTGACAAGAACAGACTGGAGAAAAAGTAGGTTGGAGAAACTGGGCTCAAGAGCAGCTCATGTAACCCGAGCTAGGTCAATGCTCAGGCTAAAATTTTATTCAGGGGATTTGGAGAAGAGCAGTCCAACTGGTAGACAGGGCAATTTCTGTTACTAGTGGTCTGTGAATCTTAGGCTTATGCCTGGAGCCCAGTATTTTTTCATAGTTACCAGGGGCCTAACAGTTGTCCTGGCTGGCTTGATGGTGAGAGTTGAAACTTAGAAAATCAGCTTGTTAATAGCCCTGTAAGACTTGGCTCTGGACTTATCTAGGTAATATCATTTGTTATACTGGGTATGGTTGGGAACCTGAGATTTTTCACAGTGTGTCTGTCCATGCATCCTCCATGGTGGGGAGTAAAGGTCAATTCTGAAAAGGAGTACTGATATCTAAAAGGAGTCTTGATCCTCTGAGGAACGGTGATGAGAAAATGATAAAAATGGGGAATATCTTGTTCCTTGATTATTCTTGGCATTTTTGCCCAAGAAAGTGTTTAAAAAAAAAAAAAAAAAAAACAAGGATCAGACATTCTTATAGTTAACATCTCCAACACTCTGCTCTTTAAAACTGTAAGTATCTTAAGTTTTGTGAAGGGAATGAAAAATGATTAAAAGAAATTTACACTTCAGAGAACAGTTTCCTGAAGTAATCAAAAGTGCACCCTTAAGAAAATAATTCTCGGCCGGGCGCGGTGGCTCAAGCCTGTAATCCCAGCACTTTGGGAGGCCGAGACGGGCGGATCACGAGGTCAGGAGATCGAGACCATCCTGGCTAACACGGTGAAACCCCGTCTCTACTAAAAAATACAAAAAACTAGCCGGGCGAGGTGGCGGGCCCCTGTAGTCCCAGCTACTCGGAGGCTGAGGCAGGAGAATGGCATAAACCCGGGAAGTGGAGCTTGCAGTGAGCTGAGATCCGGCCACTGCACTCCAGCCCGGGCGACAAAGCAAGACTCCGTCTCGGGGAAAAAAAGAAAAAAAAGAAAAAGAAAATAATTCTCTTTCCCTGCTTGTATTAGCTGCTAGTAGCAAACAGTACACCATTTGGTATCAACTGATGCTTTTAATGAACCTCAGAGAGAGAAGGAAGTACAGCTAATTACTGTAAACAAGCCTGAGGGGACACAGAGTCTGTGTTGTTATGGTGGCAAAGAAATATTAGACTACTCAGCTGAACATCCGCATTTATCAGCTTATTTTGTGTGTGCTCAAATTCATATTCTAGAGGTTTTACTTAATACTGCCAACTTGTAATGTAGTCATATTTATATTATTAAAATTGTTCATAAGGGTAGGCAGTAGATGTAGTAGTTAAAATCATAAGCTTAAAAAATATATAAAAAATAAAAAACGGGTCTTGCTTTGTCACCAAGGCATGATTGCAGTGATGCAATCATGAATCATGGTTCACTGCAGCCTCAAACTCCTGGGCTCAAGCGATCCTCCTGCCTCAGCACCCCAAAATGCTGGGATTACAGCTGGGATTACCAAACCCAGGAAAATCTTAAACTTTAAAGTCCAGGGAGCAAATACGGTATCTGCTACTTCCTGGTTGTATGACCCTAGGGGTTTCTGAATTTCTCTGAGCCTCTATCTCCATGTAGTACGCATTTCACAGGGTTATCATGAGAGCTGAATAAGGTAACCAATGTAAAATGATTAACAGAGTGCTTGGTTCATAATGTGTCCCTACACAACAGGTGCTATGATGCTGCTTATTTCATTATTCTCATAATTAAGTGATAGAATCAAATTTTAAAATACCATTTCTTAAAGTCCCCCAAAGAGCACCATGACGTCCAAGTACTCTGACACTTCAGCAGGTTTGAAAATGACTTCTCAAATATAGTCCAGTCTGTGCCTAAGTCCAAGACATTACACCTTAAAAGAAAATTGGACGAGAAAAGGACCTTTGCATAAGCAAAAAACATGAAGAGGAGCCTCCAGGGAGGAAAACCTTGCAAGGAAAGATACTGCTGAAGGAAAAATCCACATCCAAATGTCAGAGGGCTACAAAGTACAGAATCTTCAGGAAGAGTAAATATCACCGCCTTATACCTGGGATTCCATGACCATGCTAACCTTGCAGAAAAGAGAAAATCACAAGTCAGTGTTTTTCTGGGTCCACTCCCTTGCGCTCTCTAGGAGTTTCACTCCCCATTCCCTACCCACACATTCCCCCAATCTCCTAGATTCCTCTTCTCCTGGGAAAAAAAAAAAAAAAAAACTTCTGGAAAATCAAGAAGGTATTTCGCAAGTTCTCTGGGGTCTGGCGCTCACGTCTCCCATTTCTCTTCTTTTTATTCTCGAACTTCCCTAGGGGTGCATATTGTCATGGTCCACAGCCATCAAAACCAAGACCACTGTGGTGCCTGCCAGAGGTACAACTGGTGGCCTGTAGTATCCACGCATAGGTTGTCAGTGCCCAATAAGGAAGGTGCTGTCTTTCTTTCTTTCTTTTTTAACTTTTATTTTAAGTTCAGGGTATCTGTGCATGTTTGTTATATAGGTAAATTTGTGTCATGGGAGTTTGTTGTACAGATTATTTCATCACCCAGGTATTAAGTCTAGTACCCATTAGTTATTTTTCCTGATCTTCTCCCTCCTCTCACCCTCTAGCCTTCAAAAGTCTGCAGTGTGTATTGTTCCCCTCTATGTGTTCATGTGTTCTCATCATTTAGCTCCCACTTATAAGTGAGAACACGTGGTATTTGGTTTTCTGTTGGTGTTATCTTTCAATAGTGGAGATAGTAAGGCAGGAAAACAGGGTCTGGAGGCAGGAAACATAAGGCCGATTCACACTTCAGCTATGACAGGAAATGTCCTCTCCATAATAAATGACAACTCTACTTCATCCTCTTCATTTACATAGGGTGTACACCAAGTAGAGGATATTTAAACTCAAAAAAACTGTGTAACAGTGCCCTTGAGCCCCTATGCTCAGGCCTGCTCCCACACTGTGGAGTGTACTTTCATTTTCAGTAAATCCCTTGATTCCTTCCTTGCTTTGTTTGTGCGTTTTGTCCAATTCTTTATTCAAGACGCCAAGAACCTGGACACCCTCCACCAGTGATAATAGCAGTGGTAGAGTCTCCCAAGGTGCTGCCAAAGGTGTTGGCACTAACGTTGCTGAAATGTTAGAATGAAGTTTTTTGTTGTTGTTTTTGTTTTGTTTTGTTTTGTTTTTTGAGATGGAGTCTCGTTTTGTCATCCAGGCTGCAGTGCAGTGGGGTGATCTTGGCTCCCTGCAACCTCTGCCTCCCAGGTTCAAGCGATTCTCCTGCCTCAGCCTCCTGAGTAGCTGGGATTACAGGCGCCTGCCACCATGCCCGGCTAATTTTTGTATTTTTAGTAAAGACAGAGTTTCACCATGTTGGCCAGGCTGGTCTCGAACTCCTGACCTTGTGATCCGGCCACCTCGGCCTCCCAAAGTGCTGGAATTAAGGCGTGAGCCATTGCGTCCAGCTAGAATGAAGTTCTTTTCATCTTCACTTGTTTTATTAGTGATTCTTTGCTGTAAGATTCAGGCGTGGGTTCTGGGGGGGCTGGGCCAGATGATATCTGTGACACGCACTCTGGTAGGTTCATAATGTAGCCAAGCTCCTTACACAGGCTCAACTGCCTTTGAGTCAAATTATATGACACTCTTAACTTTAAACAATTTATTTCCCAGGAGGCTTCTTGGTATTTGTCCCTTATCAAACATCCTGATTGGCCCAGACATTTGTGCCTGATTTTTAGAGTAAACATGACTTAATTTCATGATGGGGTTCTCTGTTTTGCTAGGATGGTAAGAAGAAAGGAAAAGGGACAGGAAATTGAAGTTTACTGGACAGTTCAGTTTGTTAGGCATTTGCTGAATACCCACTGTGTGCTTCACAACAATCTTGCAAAGCTGCCATTATTATAGTCGTTTTGCTGGTAAAGAAACTGATGCTCAGTTGGTTAAAGTAATGAGATCAACATCACACAGACAGTAAATGACACAGTTAAAATTTGAAACCAGGTTTTCCCACTTCAATTGTCTCTACCTGTGGTAATATTCTGTGCTTTTATCACAAGAAATAGTTATATTTGTCGCTAGGGCATTAGGGTTAAATGTAAATGTAAAAGATTCTTCAGCTGGGATTGGTATGCATTTGTGTGTTTATTTTTCTGGGGAGAAGACCCATAGCTTTTATCATATCAAAAAATAATTAGGGCTGGGCACGATGGCTCACATCTGTAATCCCAGCACTTTGGGAGGCCGAGGTGGGCAGATGACCTGAGGTCAGGAGCTTGAGACCAACCTGGCCAACATGGCGAAACCCCATGTCTACTAAAAAAATACAAAAATTCGCCAAATTAGCCAGGCATGGTGGTGGGCACCTGTAATCCCAGCTACTCAGGAGGCTGAGGCAGGAGAATTGCTTGAACCTGGGAGGTGGAGTTTGCAGTGAGCCGAGATGGTGCCACTGCACTCCAGCCTGGGTGACAAAACAAGACTCCGTCTCAAAAAAAAAAAAAAAAAAAAAAAAAAATTTAGGAATCACTGATATACGTACTGTCAGATGGACTTAGATTTACATTCCACCTCAGACATTGACCACCTGTGTGATTTTGGCCAGTTAGTTCAACTCTTGGAACCTCATTTTTCTCATTAGTAACATGGTGTACATGAGAAAAAACTCTTAGAATGTCATTCCCTAATTGTGTGAACCTACTTGTTATTTTAGATCTCTCAGAGGTTTTTCCAAGCTTTTGTTCTCTCTCTAGCCCCTTAAATAAGTTTATCAGGTATTTGTGACTACTACTTATATTCTCAGACTGCATTTGTGCCTGGACCTTCTCGTCAGCAGGTGGATGGTTGAACAAACTGTGGTACATTCATACAAGGAAATACTATCTAGCGATAAAAAGGAACTGTTTATCCATATGAGTTTGCACATAGATCTCAAGAGCCTTAGGCTGAGTGAAAAAAAAAAAAAAAGTCAGACTCAAAAAGCTACATAATGGCCAGGTGCAGTGGCTCACGCCTATAATCCCAGCACTTTGGGAGGCAGAGGTAGGCCCATCCCTTGAGCCCAGGAATTCAAGGCCCCCCTGAACAACAAGATAAAACCCCATTTCTACGGAAAATATAAAAATTAGCTGGGTGTGGTGGTGAATGCCTATAGTTCCAGCTACTCAGGAGGCAGAGGTGGGAGGATCACCCAAGCCCAGGAGGTCAAGACTGGTGAGCTAAGCTGTGATCATGCCACTGCAGTCCAGCCTGGGTGACAGAGTGAGACCTTATCTCAAAAAAAAAAAAAAAAAAAAAAAAAAAAAAAAGCTAAAGACTATATGATTCTATTTACATGACATTCTGGAAAAAACAAAACTACAGGGATAGAAATAAATATTACCAAAGGCTGGAATAGAGACATTGATACAAAATGTGTGAAATGCAGAATTTTTGACCCTATGACCTTTACTACTGTTGTTATGCCCATGAATGCATTATGTTATATGGCAAAATAGACTTTGCACGTAATTCAAGTTACTAATCAGTTGACCTTAAAATAGTGATATTATCCTGGATTATTCAGGTGGGCCCAGTGAAATCACATGACCTTTTAAAAGCAGAAGAAGTCAGAGAGGTTTGAAGTACAAGAAGGATTCAACTCACTGCTGATTTGAAGGTAGAGAAGGTCAAGTGTCCAGAAAATGGGGACCTCAGTCCTAGAGCTGCAGGGAACAGAATCCGGCCAACAGCCTGAACGAGCTTCTAAGCAGATTTTACTCAGAGCCTCTAGAAAGGAGCTCAGCCTATGCAACACTTTGATTTCAGTTTTGTGAGATCCTTAGCAGAGAGCCCCGCCATACCGTCCTAAATTCTGCCATACGGGAGTGTGCTACAGTAAAATGGGTGCTGCTATCAACCACTAAGTTTGTGGTAAGTTATTATTCCAGTAATAGAAAACTAACACAAAAGGGCATGAAGGAATTTTTTTGATAGTAGAAATACTCTGTATCTTTATTGTGGAGTTGGTTATACAACTGAATAAGTTTGTTAAAATTCATTGACCTGTACATTTTAAAAGATTAAAGTTTACTTTATGCAAATCATACCTCAATAACCCTACAAAAGGTAAAACTCATCAAATTGTACTTTAAATGGGTAAATCTTATTGTTTGTAAACTATACTACAAATAAAATGGGTTTAAAAAGAAACAACAGGCCAGTACAGTGGTTCATGCTTGTAACCTCAGCAATTTGGGAGGCCTGGGTGGGAGAATAACATTCTTTTCTTTTTTTTTTTTTCTTTGAGATGGAGTCTCACTCTGTTACCCAGGATGGAGTCCTGTGATGCAATCTTGGCTCACTGCAACCTCTGCCTCCTGGGTTCAAGCAATTCTCAAGCCTTAGCCTCCCAAGTAGCTGGGATTACATGTGTACACCACCACACTGGCTAATTTTTGTATTTTTAGTAGAGATGGGATTTCACCATCGTGGCCAGGCTAATCTCGAACTCCTGACCTCAGGTGACTCACCCACCAAGGCTTCCCAAAGTGCTGGGATTGCAGGTGTGAGCCACCAAGCCTGGCCTGTCAGAGGATTACTTAAAGCCAGGAATTGACAGGACTGAGCAACAAAGTGAGACCCCCATATCTACTAAAAAAAAATAAAAAAAATTAGCTGGGCATCGCGGTGCCTGTTGTCCCAGCTACTTAGGAGGCTGAGGCAGGAGGATCACTTGAGCCCAGGAGTTCGAGGCTGCAGTGAGCCATGATTCTGTCACTGAACTCCAGCCTGGGCACCAGACTGAGACCCTGTACATACATACATACATACATAAAAATTAAAAGAAACAACAAAATTCTAGTTCAAGAGTGATCTATTAGAGTTTTCCCTTGCTCCCATTTTCCCCCAGTAGAGATAATCAACCATGCCTTTTTTCCTACTACGACTGTACTTTATTATTTACTTCTATTTTTCTCCCAAGACTATATTGTTATTTTGAATTATATGTGTATTGCTAGTAGACTCCCTGAGCAGAGGGACCATGTTTTCATCTCTGGATCATGAGTGCCTAAAATACAGTAGGTGCTGTATCATTTTTTATTTGATTTGCATGATTGCACATGAATATATCTAAAACTTTCTAAATGTTTCTTTCAAAATTTTTCTGCCTGGATCTCTTCCTAGTGGTAATAAATTGCATATATTTATTACTGCATAAAGCATTGCTATTTTTAAATTCAAAACCACTTCCTTAAACGTCAAGGGAATCACACCCAATTTTTGGTATTCTTGAATACAGTGAAATTGCTCATGTGTACATCACCTCTTACACTTCATTTGTAGATTTTTACAGCATATCCCTTTTAGATCATTTTTTCTAAAAAGGAATCCAACTTAAAATTCTATTTCAACAATACAGATGGTCCCTGACTTATGATTGTTTGACATAGGATTTTTCAATTGTACGATGGTGCGAAAGAGATACACAGGCCGTAGAAACTGTACTTCGAGTACCCATACAACCATTTTATCTTTCATTTTCAGTACAATATTCAATAAATTACATGAGATATTAAACCGTTTATGATAAAATAGGGCTTGTGTTACATCACCCCAACTATATGCTGATGTAGGTGTTCTGGGCACATTTAAGGTTGGCTAGGCCAAGCTAGGATATTCAGTAAGTTAGGTGTGTTAAATGAATTTTCAACTCACAGTATTTCTAACTTATGACAGGTTTATCAGGATGTAACCCCCTCAAAAGTCGAGGAGCATCTGTATATATGTCCATTTATATCATAAATATTTACACTTTTATTTGTCAATTATACCTTAATAAAGCTGGGGAAAAATATATATGTCCATCATAGGTAGGATTGCCCAGTAAAATACATTATGCCCCATTAAATTTGAATTTCAGAAAAACAAACAATTTTTAGAATAAGTGTGTTCTGTGCAATATTTAACTGAGCATCCTTTGTTGGGAGAGTGGCTGACTCTGGCAATCCTAGTCATATGGTACACATGACCAAGTTTAAGGTTAAATCAGGAAGAGATTGAAGCATCCTCCTTTAGACTGTGGTTAAGAGTGGTGAAAATAAGTTTTGATTAAACAGTAAAATGACACCAAGTAGAAACGGGTGTTATTTATTAAGCAAGATATTGTTTTGTGTAGCAGACGCCTCATGAAAACACTCTAGCTCAGCTAGATGCTTTTTGTTAGAGACCTGGAAAAGTAGGATTGTTGCCTTGTATTACAAGGGCATTTGAAAGTTGTGTTCTATAAATTATATAACTTGTCTGGGCCCACATTCTACCTCAACCTCTGCCTACTACAGGCTTCCTACCTCTTCAGGATGGGCGAGATGCCTCTAGTACTTAGATAGCAAATTCTTGTCACACCTAGTGCCATTCTCCCAACCAAGGCAAATCATCACAGCTTATAGTACACTTTATCTACTGAGCCTGAAAACAGCCTCAGAGTCTTTCTTAGCACTGTGTGTGTTTTTTAAAACAGCTATTATTAATTCATTAGAATTTGCACCAAAAAATAAATCTGTTTAGCATCACTAGTCACACAGCTGCCATGTTATTCACTGCACAAGGGCACCTGAATTAGAGAATAAAATGGGGCTGATACCCAGCTCATGCTCTGTACATCATGGTGTGGGGCTGCATTCCAAGAGTCTTTTTCTAAATCACATAAGGCACAGATTAGTAGCAGCTCTGTCTGTTCTAGGGGAATAATCAGGGGGTTACTTGGTATAATTGGTGAAATTAATAAGGGAGAGAATATTTCGAAGGAAGAGAGATGAGTTGAAGCATCTATAGTTGAAGAATGGCTTGAACCTTGGCTTCTGAGCATGCTCAACAGTACATGCCCTTCAGTTGGAGAAATTTGAATATAACATTAAACCAGCAGGGCATGGTGGCTCAAGTCTGTAATCCCAGCGCTTTGGGAGGCCAAAGCAGGTGGATTGCTTGAGCTCAGGAATTCTACGTCAGCCTGGACAACATGACGAAACCCCATCTCTACAAAAATAAAAATAAAAAATTACCCGGGCGTGGTGGTGCACGCCTGTCATCCCAGCTACCCCGGAGCCTAAGGTGGGAAGATCTCCTGAACCCGGGAAGTTGAAGCTGCAGTGAGTCATGACTGTGCCACTGCACTGCAGCCTGGGTGACAGAGTGAGACCTAATCTCCAAATATACATATATGTACATGTGTATGTATATGTGTGTGTGTGTGTGTGTGTATAAAACATTAGACCAAAAGCAGTTTCCTATTTAATGATTCATTTTTGTTGTTTGTTTAGCTGTGTTCTGTATTTAAAAAATACATACATGACATTCTGATTTTCCACAATAGAGAAATTAAATGATAAATGATTCATAGATCTACAGTTCCCCAGGTGATTCTGATGTACACAACTTAGTCGAGGCCCAGGTAGCCTAAAGAGTATGACAATTGGCCTGGAGGGAGAATCAAACCAGAACCATTATGAACATAAATAAGACAGTTAACCTGCCCCTTACCTGTAGGTAAGGGCATCCTGACATTCACCACTCTGTAATGAGAAGCTCCCGGTAAATGAGGATGTGTGGGACTGAAGAAATTGTCAGAAATTCAAGAAATTTAATTAGAGAAAATAGAATAGCCAAACTACAGCCCAAGGCTGAGGCCACTGGAGATAAAACTGTTCAGGACATATGCTCTGGCAAGGTACCAGTAACAAAATCTGGCAGCCACACAGCTCTCTGATGAGGCTTACCTTTAGCCAGTTTCAATATGAAGAGTTGTCCTTTATATATAGCTTATATCCTGCCTTGCTTTCTGTCCCCTTCAGCGTTTCAGTTGCTTGTCTCAGGATCTTCTCCAAATGTATTATTCCTGTCTTGTACATAGACCAGAACTATAAAAAAGAGCCCGGATGCAGACACCCCAAGGATTTACAAAAAAAAAAAAAAAAAAAAAAAAAAAAAAAAAGATGACTGCTTACTGGTTTTTCCTCCAATTTGTCTTAATGATGTTCAACGTTTTCCTGATTATTTTGACCGAAACAATACTTGGGCAGCTGTCCTCAGGGAATAGTCTATAAAGGACTCTTGGCACCCCTTCCAGGGATGACAAGTCAGAACTTGTCATTTTACCATATGCTTGAAGAAATCAAGAAGTAAGGAGATTTTAGGGGGAGAAATATAGATGTAATTTGAAAAGCCAATTCGAATAGAGATAAGTTGTTGAGATGGACTTCTATGGTAGAAAAAAAAAAAAAGAGTAGAGGCCAGGCGCAATGGCTCACACCTGTAATCCCAGCACTTTGGGAGGCTGATGCAGGGGGATTTCTTGAGCCCAGCAGTTCAAGACAAGCCTGGACAACATAGTAAAACCCCCTCTAAAACTAGCTGGGTATGGTGGCACTTGCCTGTAGTCCTACATATTTAGTAGGCTGAGGCAGGAGGATCGCTTGAGACAAAGAATTTGATGTTATGGTGAGCTATGATTGTGCCATTGCACTCCAGCCTGGGCAACAGAAAAAGACCCTGCTTCTGGAAAAAAAAAAAAAAAAAAAAAAAAAAAAGCAGTGGTATAACTACCTGGTGGGGAGTAATTCTGTCTAGCTAGAATGTAATGTGAATAAAGTCATGATGGATGCTGGGGTTATAAATGTGGGTTGGGACCAATGTACTCATGTACTTTCTCTTCAAAGATAATTTGTTAAAATGATAATTTAGGCCAATCTCAGGGCCAATTTTAAGAAGATTCTGCCATCAACAGTTAAAATATCTCAAAATGGGATAATAGAATCTATTCTATTTTCCTTACCAGAATACTGTGATTACCAGATGGCACAAGGGGTATGGAAGACCTTGGGTAATTGACAAGTTGTCAATTACAATTACAGAGTGGTCATATTGCCTACAAAATTCCCCATCAGCTCCTTCTACTCATCTCTAAGCTCTTATATTATATGTCCTACAGTGCTATGTTGACTGTAATCAAAATACTTCTTGGTTTAAAAACTTTCAAAGGTGGGGTTTTCTTTAAGTTTAAAATTCTTTTCTCTAAGGCTCCCACTTTTGTATCTACTTTCTACTTATCCCAAACTCTAGTATAGCATGAATTTCTGTTATGGAAATCAAGCAGGTTTTCTCCATTACGTTCTGTCCTTCTGTGTTTTCATAATCCTAATGTTTACTCTCCATTTAACCAGATTACTCAATGGATAATGAGACTCTCTGGAGTCTGTAGCTTCCAGAAGCCTCTCTGGAGTATTTGTCTTGCATTTATTCTGAAGAATGCTCTGCCAGAAATAAAAAGTTGACAGACAGCAGATTTTTAAGAGTATTAGAAGGCATAAAAGTATAATGGCTAAGAGAGGAGTTGGATTGCCTCAATCTATAATCCTGGCTTTATCTGTTTCCTCTCTATAATATAGGATCGTTTCAACTGTTGAGTTAGATAGCATATGGAAACTGCTTAGCACCAGGCATGATGTATACAGAGTGCTTAATTAGTGTTACCTATTATCATCATTGTCATCACTATATAAATAATAAAGTTGACTGTTTTGATTTGTAAGTATTCTATATGAATATGTATGCAAAAGCATTTCAATCTAATAAGCAACCACAAGGCTAATCTCCATTACTTATGTGTAGTCAAAGTACATAGATTCATGGCTTATGCCTCAGATAATTGAAAATCCACTTTTTTCATTTAGGTGGCTGTTTGGAGAAAATACATCACAACTGCATAATGCTTTATGATTTAAAAGAACCTCTTAAGCATATTTGCACTTAAGCCTCATAATAAATGATTAGAAAGATGACTGGACTTTTCCAATACTACACAATAATGGTGCAATAAAACTGATATTAGAACCTAAGTCTTGATCCTTATATCATGAAAGACTTCTTTATTATTTGTTAAGATCCCCTGGACCATCTTGACATCACAAAACAAGTATATGTTAGAAAAGTTTTTATTTTAAGAAAAATATCCAAAAGTTTGCAGCCAGACGCAGTGACTGACATCTATAATCCCAGCACTTTGGGACGTTGAGATGGGAGGATTGATTGAGCCTAAGAGTTCAAGACCGGCCTGGGCAACACAGTGGGACCCCATCACTATGAAACAAACAAACAAACAAACAAAAATGTTTTAATTAAATAAAATGCAAATAAATAAAAGTTTGTATGGCAAATTTATAAAGAAATTTATAAGACTTAAGGTGACCAATGGAATAGGCATAATAGAATGCCCATTCCCCTCAAAGCCCGAAGAAAATGTAAGACTTTCTTTGTGACTGCCCAGATTGTAAATTTCATCATGTTTCAGGCTCTCAGACCTCAGTGGTCAGAGATACTCAAGGGGAATTTTATTTAAGACCATTAAGTGTAAAAAGCAGCTACAGATGGAGTACTTCTATAATTTTACTTCATCCTTGGTGAAAGATATTTTCATTCCATGCTGGGAACTGTTCTTTTTCCATCACTCAGATTACTTTATGAGCTATTTGCTTTGCCAGTAACTACTTTTCTTCCTCTTTTAATGGAATGAAATGGGCAAGGTTAAGGCTCATTATCAAATTGGAATGCAGAAGCAACATTTACCATACTTCAAATTTGCCACTGTAGAAACTGTAAAAAATATATGTATATTCTTTGTATAACATTATATATGTTAGTAATATCAAAAAATAATAAAATAAAATTCCCAGAATTTTCTGCTTTCTCAAATAAATCCATTAAGTGTAAAGAAAGAACTCGTTTTTAAGATCTTCTGATTTAGACATTCAAAGCATTGAGAGGGTAGATTCCAGATTGATAACCATAAGGGTCTTTAAAGTGGTATTTTTAGGCAGGGTACGGTGGCTCATGCCTGTAATCCCAGCATGTTGGGAGGCCAAGGCGGGTGGATCTCCTAAGCTCAGGAGTTTGAGACCAGCCTGGGCAACGTGGAGAAACCCCGTTTCTACCAAAAATACAAAATGGGCAACATGGAGAAACTCCATTTCTACCAAAAATACAAAAAAAAAAAAAAAAAAAAAAAAAAAAAAAGCCTGCCATGGTCGCGTGCCTGTGGTCCCAGCTACTCAAGAGGCTGAGGTGGGACGATCGCTTGAGCAACAGGGAATATATATATATATTCTTTTTTACAGTTTCTGCATTGGCAAATTTGAAACACACAAACACACACACACATACACACACACACACACACACATAAGTTTGTTACCCACTGAAAAACTCTGAAGAGACCTTGATGCATTCAAAGCTATGAAATTTAGTGAAATATTTAAACTCACTAAAAACAAGCAATTGAAGTAAGATATTTCATGTGTCTTAAAATTTTAACTGTCCAAAAGATTTTGAATTCTCGGAATGTAGGGTTAGTCTCTCTATCTGTATATGAATATAAAATTAGTTACCAGTCATTACATAATAAATAAATTTTATTTTTATTTCAATCCTCCTTTTTCTGTAACAAACTAAATATCAACAAATTTTAGGCTGGGCACGGTGGCTCACGTCTGTAATTCCAGCACTTTGGGAGGCTGAGGCAGGTGGATCGCCTGAGGTCAAGAGTTCAAGACCAGCCTGGCCAACATGGTAAAACCCCATCTCTACTGAAAATATAAAAATTATCCAGGCGTGGTGGTGGGTACCTGTGGTCCCAGCTACTCAGGAGGCTGAGGTACAAGAATCACTTGAACCCAGGAGATGGAGGTTGTAGTGAGCCAAGGTCATGCCACTGCACCCCAGTCTGAGTGAGAGAAGGAGACTCTGTCTCAGAAAAAAGAAAAGAAAACAAAACAAAACAAAACAAAACAAATTTTATTTCTGGATATGAGTAGGTGAATAGATCACACTAACTGATAGAGAGAATGGGGGAAAAAGGAATGATAATTGTGTAGCACAGCACCTATTCTAAGGTTCACATTCTATATGGAACAGGGCATACTACATCACTTTTTGTTATTTTCAAAAAATATAAAGATACTCAAAGTTCAAGATTAATGATTTTACGCTATAACACCTCAACACACTAAAGAAACAATTATAGGGAAATACATATAACATTATTGGTAAGACACGCACACTGACAACTTGGCTATCTGCTAGATTGAGTATAAATGTGTGGTGTGGCCGGGCACGGTGGCTCAAGCCTGTAATCCCAGCACTTTGGGAGGCCGAGACGGGAGGATCACGAGGTCAGGAGATCGAGACCATCCTGGCTAACACTGTGAAACCCCGTCTCTACTAAAAAATACAAAAAAAACTAACCGGGCGAGGTGGCATGCGCCTGTAGTCCCAGCTACTGGGGAGGCTGAGGCAGGAGAATGGCGTAAACCCGGGAGGCGGAGCTTGCAGTGAGCTGAAATCTGGCCGCTGCACTCCAGCCTGGGCAACAGAGCCAGACTCTGTCTCAAAAAAAAAAAAAAAATGTGTGGTGTACGTGCCTTCAAAACAGGGCCTAGATTTTTAGCATAAGAATAAAACTGCAGATACTTTTTTAAAATGCTACTTTATTTGTTTATTTATTGAGATGGAATTTCACTCTGTCACCCAGGCTGGAGTGCAGTGGTGCAATCTCAACTCATTCTAACCTCTGCCTCCCCGGCTCAAGCAATCCTCCCACTTCAGCCTCTTGAGTAGCTGGGACCAGAGGTATGCAACCGTGCCAGGCTTTTTTTTTTTTTTTTTTTTTTTTTTTTTTTGTTGTTGTTGTATTTTTGGCAGAAATGAGGTTTCTCCATGTTGCCCAGGCTGGTCTCAAATTCCTGAGCTTAGGAGAGCCACCCGCCTTGGTCTCCCAACATGCTGGGATTATAGGCATGAGCCACCATGTCCTGCCTAAAAATGCCACTTTAAAGACCCTTATGGTTATCAGTCTGGAATCTACCCTTTCAATGCTTTGAATGTCTGAATCAGAAGATATTAAAAACTAGTTCTTTCTTTACACTTAATGGGTTTATTTGGGAAAGCAGAAAATTTTGGGGATTTTATTTTATTATTTTTTGATATTATTAACATACACTTTAGATAGATCTACAATGCCAATTTATAACTAAGGCAATTATCTGAGTAAGTCAGACCAAAATATCCACTCTTACCTCCTTTTATGAAGCATTTTGCTCTGTTCTTCAATGCTCACGTTGCAGCACTGAAGTGGTGTCTTAAGTGATAATAAAGTTGATGTTAAACTCTCTATATGTCTTAAATAATAAGTCTTAGAAGTGGAACAGGAGTGATCCTCTATTAACCACCTGCTTTCCTAAATGAGGAAACTCAAGCCCAGAGAGGTGAAGTGGCTTGCCCCATATCATGAAACTAAACGTTGGCACAGCTGGAGTACAACTAGGTCTCCAGCTTTATGGTCTAGTGTACTTCTAACTTCAAGAGACAGACTGAGACCGGGCATGATGGCTCATGCCTGTAATCCCAGCACTTTGGGAGGCCGATGTAAGAGAATCACTTGAGCCCAGGAGTTCGAGATCAGCCTGGGCAACGTGGCAACACCCTGTCTTTACCAAAAAAAAAAAAAAAAGAAAGAAAAAATAAGAGACCACCACAAGTTTTAATTGGTTGCGCCCAAAAGTATAAAATAAGTTTATCAGGCAGTACATCTCCATCCATACCAACCATATGGGAGCTCATTGTCAGCAAGGCTGCAAAAAAAAAAAAGTATATAAAGGTTTCTGTTTAATGGAACTTTCTTGCTTTTAAAATGATAACAGAAGTCGCTGGGCGTGGTGGCTCATGCCTGGAATCCAAGCACTTTCAGAGGCCAAGGTGGGCGGATCACTTGAAGTCAGGAGTTCGAGACCAGCCTGGACAACATGGTGAAACTCCAGCTCTACTAAAAATACAAAATTAGCTGGGTGTGGTGGTGTATACCTGTAGTCCCAGTTATTCAGGAGGCTGAGGCAAGAGAATCACTTGAACCCGGGAGGCAGAGGTTGCAATGAGCCAAGATAGCACCACTGCACTCCAGCCTGAGTGACAGACTTATTATATCTGATAGAATTTTTTGTAGATTCTTCTCTGTAGAAGATCATGTTATGTGTGATTAAGGAGAGCTTTAACTGCTTTCCTTCCAATTTGGATGCCTTTTATTTCTTGCCTTATTACACTGAGTAGAACTTCTAGTACAATGTTGAATAGAATTGGTGAAAGCAAATCTCATCTTATTCCTGATCTTAAGAGCAGCCTTTCACTTTTTTTCCCTTTATTGATACATAATATTTGACATATTTATGGGGAAATTATCAGTGCTTCTTACATGCATAAAATGTGTGATGATCAAGTCAGGGTATGTGAGGTATCCATCACTTTGAGTATTTATCATTTCTGTGCCTTGGTAACATTTCATGTCCTCTTTTCTATCGAAAAACATTCACTGTTTTAAACCATTAATGTGACATAGACTACAAAGTTTTCATGGACAACTTTGGCCAAATTGAGAAAGTTTTTTTCAATTTCTAGTATCTTGAGATACTAGACATGACATCTTTTTAAACTTTTGTAGGTTTTTGAAGGTTAAACAAAAGATAAAATAATCATCATAAACAGAAGGACATCAATGTTTTTCCATTAAAAAGATTCCTGAGAGGGCAGATGTTATATATGAAAGTTCCTAAATAGAGTTCTTTTTATGAGACAAGATCTTGCTCTGTTGCCCAAGGTGAAAGGCAATGGTGCAATCACTGCTCACTGCAACCTCGACCTCCTGGGCTCAACTGATCCTCTCACCTTAGCCTCCCACCTTGCTTCCCAAGTAGCTGGGACCACAGGCATGCGTCATCATGCCTTTTATTTTATTTCATTTTTGTAGAGACAAAGTCTTACTATGTTGCTTAGGCTGGTCTTGAACTCCTGGCCTCAAGCAATCTTCCTGCTTTAGCCTCCCAAAGTCCTGGGACTGTAGACGTGAGCCACCGCACCCGGCCTAAATAGAGTTCTTATGCATTTCTGGAGACAACTAAGGGACTTATTGTTACATATTCTTCTGCAAATGACTTCAAAAGAAGAGGGTGTAAAAATCATATTTTTAATAAAGAGGTTGAAGAAAGTATAAGAAATGTTTCAAAAGCAGTAATTTTTAAAATATAATAATGATTTTAAAAGTTATTTGAACATCACATATATCTGCCATAATGGAATTATAACCTTAATAGGAAGCTGTCTCGAGTTTTGTAAAGAGGTTTTCTTATGACACAATAAAGCAAATACTAAAAATCAGTAATATTTCCTACAAGTTTTGGTTGCATACCTGGGTGTGGTGGAATGTACCTGTAGTCTCAGCTATGCTGGAGGCTGAGGTGGGAGGATCACTTGAGCCCTGGAATTTGAGGCTGCAGTAAGCTATGCTCATGCCACTGCACTCCAGCCTGGGCAACAGAGCAAGACCATGTCTGGAAAAAAAAAATGTGAAGAAGATGTATCTATTTTTTGTTGAGATGAGGTCTCACTCTGTTGCCCAGACCAGTCTTGAATTCCTGGCCTCAAGCGATCCTCCCATCTCAGCCTCCCAAAATGCTGGGATTACAGGCATGAGTCATGGTGCCTGGCCTGAATTATGAACTTTTCATGCCTTTGTGAACCCTCTGATGGATGCGTGAATTGAACGTTCATTGAAATGATCAGAATAGGTAAAGCATCTGATTTATATATTTTGGGAAGTGAGAGTCTTTAATTATAGGAAAAGTCCACATGAGGTCTACATATTTATTTTTCAAATTGATGTGACTCAGTGCCATAGACTCCCTCCCTCCTCCACCCATTTATACTGAGCCTTCTTATTCAGAACAGCAGAAAGTTGAGGCACTTGAAGTTGAAGCACTTATCTGAATGATTAAACCCAGATCAACAAGTGAAGAGCAATTGTAACAGCACAAAAAGAAGACCAAAAAGGGGCTTTTTGTTCTTTTTTTTTTTTTTTTTTTTTGCAGAGGGGTGCAAGGCTTTAAAATAATTCATTTATGAACTGAATAGTCTTCCTTACAGAAGATCTTTCCACTCATTCAAAGAAATATCGTATGCTAAGGAGACATGCAGGAAGGGGAAAAGATGAAAACCCAGGGAATAAAAAGCAAACCTGCCTCCTAAAAATTAACGAATCAACTGAAATATTGCATAATCAAACAATGTTGTCTAAGGTTAAGGTTGCTAGATATGGCATGAGGCATACTAATACTAAAAAAAAATTATTTGTTGTTTATCTCAAATTCAGATTTAACTGGGCATACTGTCATTTTATTTGCTAAATCTGGCAACTCTAATAAGGTGTTACACCCTCACATCTGTGGCATTTAAAATTCAGAGTTGGGTTTTATAATTTAACATCCTTTAAAAAGCAAAGCATTTTTACACTGCTGTGTGTAGGGGGGAAAAAAAACACTCTACCCTGACTGTAAAAAAAAAAAAAATTTGAAACCTAACTGTTCCATGATTTCTGTAAAGGTTTTGCAAAATTCATTTACAGAAATTAGATTCTAAGTTCCTATGTGATGTCAACATCAGTGTAAGACAAAGTTCTAGGATTGTAAGTTTTCCAGTTATCCGTGGATGCACTACCTTCTCAATCAGAGCATTGTATTTATGTATTAATGCCAGAGTTTATGTTTCAGTGCGCTTGGGGGAAGGGGAAAAATTCAGGAACACCGCTTTGCTATTAGTCCTGGTGCGGTGAGCACAATGTAGGCTCTGTATCTGCTTAGTACTTGCTGAGCAACAGAGGGTTAACATCTTTTTCAATGTTGCCACACAAATTGCTGCTTACCATCTAAAGTACAGGGCACAGAGTGGAGAGAAAGGCCACAAGGGTCATTATGCTTTGGTTGGAAAAGACGTATTATTATTTTCATTCTATTCAATGCCAACAACCCGTTTATTAAAGGACGAAATTGGAAATTCTCCACTTTACTCTTGAGGACTGTTTTGTTTCTACAACCTGAGGAAAAGAAAGAAGGCTTTACAAATGGATCACTGCAATTGTCAGGGCCTTTTGATGCCCACAGGCGGCCCTCATCCAATTACACTATGCTCATTGTTGAAACAATTGAATTTCATTTCTTCCTTATATTGTGTTTAAATTTTTTTTGGATGTTGTCTAGCTGCTGCTGTAGAATTCAAATATTTTAACATCTGGTAGCTGAGGCTTGCTTCATGAAACCAACATATTATTTGGTCAGTCACTGAAGGAAATTAATTACATAAGGTTTCAGCTTGGAGAAATCTCTCTTCTATAAAGATATATTCTATTTCATTTGTACCACCATGTGTCACTTATTCCTTTTTGCTGTGTATTATAGTTGTGTGCATGGTTCATCTCCCCATTCAACCATGTAGTCTGCTCATCTTAATCTGCTCATGCAGAATTTTATATTATACACCATAGTTTCTTTCAGTTTAGTTTTTTGTTTGTTTGTTGTTAATACAGACAGTCTCCCTATGTTGCTCAGTCTTGTCTCAAACTCCTGGGCTCAAGCGATCCTGCCGCCTCGACCTTCCAAAGTGCTAGGATTACAGGCGTGAGACACCATGCCCAGTCACATCACATCATAGTTTTTGTTTTTGTTTTGTTTTGTTTTGGTCTTTTTTTGTGGGGGAAGTATCATAGGTTCTTGATAAATATTTGTTGAATTTGGCCGGGTGCAGTGGCTGATGCCTGTAATACCAGCACTTGGGGAGGCCAAGTTGGGAATTTGAGACCAGCCTGGGCAACACAGTGAGAATGTGTCTCCACAAAAAAAAAAAAAAAAAAAAAAAAAAAAAAAAAAGAAAAGAAAAAAATTAGCTGGGCGTGGTAGCCTGCGCCTGTAGTCCCTGCTACTTGGGTGGCTGAGGTGAGAGGATGGTTTGAGCTCAGGAGTTTGAGGCTGCAGTGAGCCATGATTGGTGTCACTGCACTCCAGCCTGAACGACAGAGCGTGAACCTCTCTCAAAAATGGATAGATAGATAAATAGATAGGTAGATAGACAGATAGATAGATTTGTTGAATGGATGAACGTGTGAACTGTTTTTTTGTTTTTATATTTTTTTTTGTACAATGATCAGAGGCATACCCAGATGTGTGGGGCTTCCAAGCAAATAACTCCAAAAAGAATTTCTTCCCTTTCATTAACTTGAAATAAAAGGCTTTAGACTTCTGTTATCCAGGACTACTTGGACGCAGAGAGAAAGAGGAGAAAGGTTTTGGCATTTTCCTCACAGACAAAATCTAAACTTCTTGGGCCCCTGTCGGTAGATACAGAGGTTTAATTATATTAAATAAAATTAAATAATAGTGGTAAGTGCAGTGTATTCCAGAGTCTTAAAGCAGTTCTCTTATTCATTATTAGTTGGATTTTAGGTCAGTGTAGTTTTGCATATCTGTAGGATGACTTGAATGTAGCCAGAGAGAGGATGACAAACACTGGAGGGCTAGAAATGTTACTCTGGAATGGGGAACAGAGATGTGAAAAAAACCTTGGATACAACCATGGGAAGAACAGTGCGTAGTTAAGAAAAATGAGGAAGGGGCCACGTGAAAAAAGTTGGAGGCTAATTTAGAGATTCTGCTGAGAAGAAGACCAAGAGAATATATTTAGTATTCAAGAGGTAAGGACATAATTTTGAATCTAGAGAGAGGTGGTCCTAGATTCCAGATCAAAGGCAATGCTCTTCCTTAAAAATACAGGTGGGAGGGAAGGAGAAAACATAAAATACAAAGAGAATGAAGAGATAGATGGTGAGGTCAAGCAAAAAATGCTAAAACTAGTGAGGAAGAATTGGGGATCCCACAGAATAAGGCTAAAGTAATGAGTTTAGGTACTATACTGGAAAATCAGATTAAGACTTTTGAAATTTGATTAATCAACTTAAAAAGGATACTGGACCTTACTATGTACCAGTCATTGTACCAGGTTCTTTTTCTATTATATCTTATTTAATCTTCAAATAACTAAATAAAAATGTTTATCTCCATTTTCCAGATTTCAAAAAATGTGGCTCAGATACATCATATTCAAGATCACACAGATAGTGGGAAATTGAAAAAGAATTCCAACTCAGCAATAATTTAAGGGGTTCCTGACAGACTCGAATCCCACATCCTTTCCAGTACACTTAATGAATGGAGCTTGACTCAGAAGGGTTCAAATAACTATGCATCTCTATAATATTTACTATATATAGTTTATTTGTTACCCTCTGAGATTTGATAACACTGGAATATAGTAATTTTGTAATAAATAAAGGCAACTGAAATCCTAAAGAGGATGGAGGTCAGAAGGGAAATTACATTGCTCGGAAAGCGTATTTCCCCTTTCCTGAAGGTGTGACAACAGAAAAATACATGCCTGGACTCCCTCTACCACCTCTCAACCCCCATATCTCTCAATTCCCTAATTCTAGGAACTAGTTTTATGTAGTCACCTCTTACAGGTGTGCCCTCACCTCATGTGCCAACCCAATCCAGATTCTAAATGGGGGAGGGGAAAGGCAAAGCAACTTGGTGGCTATTCACATCACTCAGTTCACATCACATCACATCACTCAGACTGAGACCTTTTGTTCCACTTTTGATGTAGATCCTGTCAATAACTTGTGCTCCTTCTGACTTTAATAGCTCTTCAATTGATTTCCTGCTTTCTCCCTCCCTTCTCCATCCGGCTACTTCAAATCATTTCAGGGACCGTATTACTTGACCTTAAACGCTGCACTTGTCAACACTGACTCATTGGTTCCTGGAGCCACATCTTCCAGATGTTGACCACTACTAGCACTTCATCCAATTCTATTATTAACAATAATAAAACTGATGAAGCACTGTTAAATTTGTTCTTTTACCTGGACCTTACAATTGTGTATACTTGGGTGCATGTATGTCTTTTTAAAAATTGTTGTTGGGACATTACACGTCATGAACTTAGCTAACTCATTAAGTCTAATCAGATATGTAAAAGAAAGTTAATGATCACAGTCTAAAAATAGAATCTGAACTCTAGAAAGTCTTAATTTGCAATATAGAGCATTGAGGTCCACAGAAATGGCTTTTTACAGAGGATTCCTTTCCCAAATTAAGAAAAACACTATATGGCACAGAATTAGACCTTACAAAAAGAAACTTCTGGTACATGTATTTTCTTTTTCCTTTTCTTTTTTCGAAACAGGGTCTCACTCTGTTGCCCAGGATGGAGTGCAGTGGCCATCACTCAACCTCCAGGACTCAAGTGATCCTCCCACCTCAGCCTCCTGAGTAGCTGGGACCACAGGTCCCAGGTGCACCACCATGCCTGGCTAATTTTTTAAATTTTTGGTAGAGATAGGTTCTCCCTATGTTGCCCAGACTGGTCTCCAACTCCCAGGCTCAAGGCTGGTCTCCAACTCCCAGGCTCAAGTGATCCACCCACCTCAGCCTCCCAAAGTGCTGTAATTACAGGTGAAAGACATCATAATTATAGGTGAGAGCCACCACAATTACAAATGAGTTCCTTATCCTCATTTGAAGGATAAGGAACTTGAAGAATTGTGAGTCGTTCTCAGACATGAGGTTAGCAGAGCTCCTTTTCCGGATTAATAGACCAGTACTCTTAGACTTAAACCCTGTTGTATTCTGACTATTCCTTTTCCTATTAACTGATACACTGTTTTTTGTTTTGTTTTGTTTTTGGGGGTTTCTTTTCTAAGACAGGGTCTCACTCTGTCGCCCACGCTGGAGTGCGGTGGTGAGATCAGAGCTCAAAGCCTCAACTTCCCAGGGTCAAGCAATCTTCCTGCCTTGGCCTCTCAAAGTGCTGGGATTACAGGTGTGAGCCAATGCACCTGGCTCAGATCTATCTTTGAACTCAAGTCCTCACATGCTTGTGTTTTGTCCTTTGCCTCCATGGGTGTTTCTCTTTCACCTAGAAATTCTCAAATATTAGAGGGCACCAAAATCACCTGGGACGCTTGTTAAAATGTGGATTCAGGGACCTCAACCCCAAGAGATCTGATTTAGGATGTCTGGAGGAGGGACTCAAGAATCTCCATTTTAACAAGTATCCATGTGATTCTGATGCAGGGAGTCAAAAGACCACCCTTTGAGAAATGCTATTTTAACTAGTTTGAAACATAGCTCCAGTCAAATAATTCTGAAAGTGAAAATGCTGGGGTATTATTCAATTTGAGTGTTGTGTTGCCTTGAGTTATAGGGCTCTTACACAATGTGAAATGAATAATGTGGAATGTTGTTCACTGCAATAAAATGTCAACATTTCAAGTCTTTTTTCAAAAGACTTCTTAAGAGTTGCTCTTTCCACACACGGTCCTGTTTAAAAGGAATTACAGCTGCTCCTACTTTTATAACTAGCACGTCCAAATCTGCCTATAAAATATTTAAAATGAACAAAGTACAATTATAGCTATATTTACAGTTGTGTAGAACAAATCCATTGCCTTCAAAATTATAAGTCTGGCTAAGTAAAACTAACCAAAAACTCTACTGAAAAACAATGGAATTTTTAAGCACATAAGCAATGGAACAAATCACATGTGGAAAAATCAATAGATTTAGACTACACAAAAATGGAAAAAGTTGAAGCTCAAAAGCCATTACTAAACAAGAAAACCTAAAACACAAGCCACAAACTGGGAAAATATTTGCAGCAAACATTAAGAAGGGTTGATAGATTTGAAATATAAAAAAGCTCACAAAAGTCAAAAGGGAACATGGATAAAGAAGAAGAACAGAGATAAATACATATGGGACAAGTTTAAGAACTTAATGGTATACATATTTTTTAACATTCAGCATTTTGCCGGGCGCGGTGGCTCAAGCCTGTAATCCCAGCACTTTGGGAGGCCGAGACGGGCGGATCACGAGGTCAGGAGATCGAGACCATCCTGGCTAACACAGTGAAACCTCGTCTCTACTAAAAATACAAAAAAAAAAAAAAACTAGCCGGGCGAGGTGGCGGGCGCCTGTAGTCCCAGCTACTCGGGAGGCTGAGGCAGGAGAATGGCGTGAACCCGGGAGGCAGCGCTTGCAGTGAGCTGAGATCCGGCCACTGTACTCCAGCCCAGGCAACAGAGCCAGACTCCGTCTCAAAAAAAAAAAAAAAAAAAAAAAAAAAAAAACATTCAGCATTTTAAAACACCAGTGATATATACCATTTTTGTCCGTCAAATTAAGAACTTTTAAGGGATTAATTGAGAGAAATTTCAGTGAAATGGATAGGCACTCACAAACACTGCTAGTATAATAGATGGGCAAATTGGTGTAAAGTTTTTTTGTTGTTGTTTTTTGTTTTTAAACAAGGTCTCACTCTGTCGCCCAGGCTGGAGTGCAGTGGCACAATCACAGCTCACTGCAGCCTCAACCTCTAAGGGATTCTCCCACCTCAGCCTCCTGAGTGGCTAGGACTACAAAGGGCCACCATGTCCAGCTAATTTATTTATTTATTTATTTATTTATTTATTTATTTATTTATTTATTGTAGAGTTGAGGGACTCACTTTTTTGCCCAGCCTGGTCTCAAACTCCTGGGCTCAAGTGAATCCTCCCTGCCTCAGCCTCCCAGTGCAAAGATTACAGGTATGAGCCAGTAAGCCAAGCCTCGAACTTTCTTTAAAACAGTTTAAAAATTCTTACTATGAAAGTTTTTTGAAAAAAAAATCACATACTTAGTTAATTCCTTTCTAAGTCTCTAGTCTAATCGGAAATTTAGAAAAAGGATTAAGAACAGAATTATTATTATTATTATTATTATTATTATTATTTGAGACTTTGAGACTTGAGTCTCACTCTGTCACCCAGACTGGAGTGCAATGGCGCAATCTCGGCTCACTGCAACCTCTGCCTCCCGGGTTCTAGCAATTCTGCTGCCTCAGCCTCCCGAGTAGCTGAGATTACAGGCACCTACCACCACGCTCAGCTAGTTTTTTGTACTTGTAGTAGAGACGGGGTTTCACCATGTCTCATCATGTTGGCCAGGCTGGTCTTGAACTCCTGACCTCAGGTGATCCACCCACCTCGGCCTCCCAAACTGCTGGGATTACAGGCATGAGCCACCATGCCCAGCCAAGAATTATTTTTAAGATGGAAAAATTAGAATCAATCCAAAGATGAAAAAAGAATGTTTAAAGAAATAATCCATGGTATATGCACATGACAATGTTACATAGCAATTTAAAATGGTTTCTTCAAGCACTTAATGGTGCTTAAAATGTTTCAGATACAAGAATGCTTTGAAAAGCAAGATATGGCATTTATATATAATATGATCCCAATTTTCTTTTAAAACATTTTTATATACATATTTAAAAAGCTGTAAATAAATAAATCAAAATGCTAACAGCTGTTATCTATGAGTGTTAAGGTTTTTATTCTTCTTTTTAGTGATTATCTGTGCTATCAATTCTCTACAATGACCATATGTTACTCTAATAATCAGAAAATGCAATAAAAGGTATTTCAAAAGCTCCTCTGAAAACACAACATAAAAAAGGAAAAGTTGTCAACTTAATTAATTTATAGTTTGCAAGTGACAGAGAACACTCACCACTTATTTCTGTAGCAGGCACTGGAATCCATTTATGGAATGCCAGTGACCTTATATTCTCAAGACAACTGCTTATCTGTCTCTCTAATTGGAAAAGGGGGATATGGAGAAAAGACAACAGTCTCTAGGAACAGATGTCTGAAGGGAGATAAACCAAGTATCAGGGTAAAGTAAAAAGAAAATTTTACTAACAATCCTTAGTCTAACTATATTCTAATTTAGAACTCTTAGCCCAAAACATTTCTCCTTGCACAAACTGGTATACCAGTTGATCAACATAACTAACACCACTAATATTTTAAAAAATATATAGGAAAGGCTGTCTTGCATGAATTTAAATTTGCAATCATATGAGCAATGTAATTTCTTCCTTAAAGGTTAGATGATTGGATAGGGGTTAATTTTGATAATGAAAAGACTGAAAAAGAATATGACACATGCTGGATTACTTCACCCACCCTACCAAAGACCAACTTTATATAACAAAATACTAAAGAATCTTAGTCAGGCCTCCATATTAATTTTGTATTGGTAATGCTTGATAGAGAGGTCACGGGACATAGATAATTCTAGTACACTATGTTCTAGCTGAATACCCAACTAGAACCCAAATGTCTTCATATTAAAATCAGCATGGCAAATGGCCCCTTCTTGGTTGCTAGGCAAACAAAAACAAACTGGGGGTCACTTCAGGGAACCTGGGAGGAAGGCAGAGCCAAGGTTTTCTCCCAGGTCCATAGGAGGTCATGACTTGAGCATTCCCAAACTGAAAGAGGGAAATTACATTTGGTGAATTTCATTCTCCATATTAAAAGGATAGGTTCAAAATTGAGAGATTTCATAGGTTGATGCACTATATCTAACTAATCAAATCTCTGCCCAGGGCTAGATATGCCAGCTGACAACTGGGTAGCCACTGTATACAACGTACATTGTAGCTGGATTAAGGCACTGAATGAAAGAACTAGCAAGGAGTTAGCTAAGAACACTTTAGCAAAGATGAGTCTATTTTATTTAAACCTATCCTTTGGAAGTTAGCAAAAGAAACGACAGACTAACAGCACACATGGAAAGGCAGATATTGTAAGGATCTTGTGAAGTGTGAGGAGGAGGGTTACTTAAATAACAGAAGAGAATGGGTGAAAGAGCCCTAAAGACAGATTTTTGCCTATTATCAATTCCGTAGACATTTATTGAGCCAGGCATTGTGTGGGTCCTGGAGATACATGGAAAAAGGGCCTTTCCTTAAAGATTTCATGGTCTAACAGGGCACAGTGACTCATACCCATAATCCTAGCACTTTGGGAGGCAGGGGTGTAAGGATCACTTGAGCCCAGGAGTTGGAGACCAGCCTGGTCAATATAGTGAGATCCTGTCTCTACAAAAAAAAAAAAAAAAAATTAGTTGGTATGTGGTGCACACCTGTAGTCCCAGCTACTCAGGAGGCTAAGGTGGGAGGATCGCTTGAGCTTAGGAGGTCAAGGCTGCAGTGAGCTGTGACTGAGCCAGCGCACTCCATCCTGGGTGACAGAGCGATACCTTGCCTAAAAACAAAAGAAAAATGGATAAAGATTTCATGCTCTAGTGGGGAAGACAGATATGTGAATTACAAAGTATAGTCAAGTCCTACATACTGGTAAAAACTCTGGCAGACAATTCAGTTTCTTCATCTTTCTTCAAACATTTATTTGCTCTATTGTATACCTGGGACTTAGAAAGTACAGATACAAAGACCAGTATGATAGGGTCACTGCCCTTAAGGAGGTTATTGTAGTCTAGTTGGGGAAATAGACATATCAACAATGGCAATGGCAACAAAATGCTATGAACACTAGGTGTAAGATGTTATGAGACTGAGCTCAGTGGCTCAAGCCACCACTTTGTGAGGCCAAGGAGAGAGGATGGCTTCAGCCCAGGAGGTCAAGACTGTAGCGAGCTGTGATCATGCCACGGCACTCCAGCCTCGCCTACACTGTCTCTTTAAAAAAAAAAAAAAAAAGTCACGAGACTCTTAGCTATCCATAGTTACGCTTGGCCTCACCTGTGCAACTTTCTTAATGGGGAGAGAGAGATCTCTTTGGGAACTCAGACTGGCCTTATGGTGGCCTCTCTTTCTTTGAGGGGCACAACAGGTCCTGGATGATGGGGGGGAAAAGATGTTATGAGAATGCAGACCTAGACGCATTAGCTTTGCCTGGAAGGGTTAGAGAAATCATCTCCAAGGATATGCCATTTGATGTGGGACTTGAAGAATAGTTAGGTATCTGCTAGATTAAAAAGGAATGTGAGAGCAGGCCTCAGAGAGGAACAGAGCGTAAATGATGATTTACTGTTTACCAATACTATGTGCCAGGCACTGTATTAGGTGGTTTATATGTTATATTTTATCCTTCATTCAATAACAATTTATTGAGCATGTGCTATATACCTAGCACTATGTTGAGGTGCCAATTGTCTGAATTTTCCCATGAGGATACCAAGGCACACAGAGATGAAGTGACTTTTCCAAAGCCACACAGATAGTAAGAGATAGAGACAGATTTAAACCAAATTGTGACTCTCTCCTAAACACACATGTTTTCAATTCCACTCTCCCAAGCTGGATTATATAGGTATACAGGCAAATTTGGGAAATAATGAAATATCTGGTGTGGCTAGAATATATAAGGGAATGTGGGAGTTGAGGGAGGGGGTGAAGAGCAGCTGCAGAAAATCTGTGGAATGTTTCACTAATTTGCATGTTAATGTTTCAATATCTGATCATTTGCATTTGCTTTTAGAAAAAGAAATAATTTCTTTTTTCCTGCCTTTCTGAGAAGATCCTGGAATAGGTACAATAACAACTTAAGTTTTTAAAAACTTATGACCCAATAATGTGGAGGCGGAAAAACAAAACAAAACAAAAAGGAATTAAAATTGATTATCAATGCAATCATTTTTTACTTGCAATTACTTTAAAACATCATAAGTCATGAATATTTATCATCTTGCTTTCCAGACAATATACTAGGACCCAACCAATGATTAGAGAACAGCTGTCTGAAGCAAATATGCAGAAGAGTACCAAATAAAAAACAGCTTTCATGTTGAATCACAACTGTATTGTGTTTGGAGAGTTCCATGTTTTCTTATTCCAGAAAACATTGCCAAAATCTGCATATACCTTGAAAACTCATTACCTATGAAATTAAGTCTTGTTAAATGATCTATAAATGTGTTGAGTAGTGTTACAAAATAAAAGGAAGTGTTTTGCAATTAAGATTGAATTGTTGAGCAGTACAAACCAACAGTCATTTCATGATATTTCTTTTCTTTTTTTAAGTAGGAGTCTCAGGCCGGGCACGATAGCTCATGCCTGTAATCCTAACACTTTGGAAAGCTGAGGTGGGTGGATCACTGGAGGCCAGGAGTTTAAGACCAGCCTGGCCAACATGGTGAAACCCTGTCTCTACTAAAAATACAAAAAATTAGCCAGGTGTGGTGGTGCAAGCCTGTAATCCTGGCTACTGGGGAGGCTGAGGCACGAGAATCATTTGAAGCTGGGAGGCAGAGGTGGCAGTGAGTTGAGATTGGACCACTGCACTCCAGCCTGAGCTTCAGAGCGAGACTCTGTCTCACAAAAAAAAAAAAAAAAGGAAGGAAGGAAGGACAAAAGGAAGGAAGGAAGGAAGGGAGGGAGGGAAGGAGGGATGAAGGAAGAGAGAGAAGAAAGAGAGAAAGAAAAGAAAGAAAGAAAGAGAGAGAGAGAGAGAGAAGGAAGGAAGGAAGGAAGGAAGGAAGGAAGGAAGGAAGGAAGGAAGGAAGGGAGGGAGGGAGGGAGGGAGGGAGGGAGGGAGGGAGGGAGAGTCTTGCTCTGTCACCCAGACTGGAGTGCAGTGGCTCAATGACAGCTCACTGTAGCCTCCAATTTCTACGCTTGAGGGATCCTCCTGCCTCAGTCTCCCGAGTAACTGGGACTACAGGTGTGCACCACCATGCCCTGCTAATTTTAAAAATTGTTTATAGTGACAGGGGTCTCGTTTTCCTGCCCAGGCTGGTTTTGAATGCCAGGCTTCAAGCAATCTTTCCCCTCCACCTCCCAAAGTGTTGGGATTACAGGCGTGAGCCACCTACTGGCCTCCTGGTATTTCTATAAAGCCTTCGGGGCAGTAATTGAAATTACCTATTTCAGGGATCCTGGAAAAGAATTGTACCTTGCATTGAGATTTAAGATGTTGGTTTTAAGTTTGTAGATGTTACTGTTTAAGCAAATAGTTTCCATGGAGTACCAAAACATTAAATTAATTTAATGGTTTATAATAGGAATAAGTGAAAATATAGAAATTAGCTATGAGCATAGCACTTTCACTTTATATAATTTTAAATAATTAAAAAACTGTGTATTTCTTGAATTTATATTATACTTTATGCTTTCATACAGTTATAAATTATGTATCAGTTTCCCTTTTAGAAATGAAACTCGTATTTCTAATTATTTATAAAATGCTATGAGGCATTTGGAACAAATTACAGTTCTACTGATAAGCATTCACTTAGCCCAATTTTCTGACCTGCACTTTGGAGGCTGAGCTGTTCCAAATCTTCAGAGCATTTTCCTTCCTCCACAAAAAAAAAAAAAGGTTGATATAAATGTTAATGAAGGTATTGATTCATTTTTGAAAAATAATATATTTAATTCAAAATGTAAAACAAGGCACAGGAAAGATCTTAATGTTCTGAATCATTTCTGGTTAAAAAAATACATATTACTATTTTAAATATTGCAAGACAAATTCAAAAGACGAAAGAATCCTTGACAACTGGTTCTCATCTTGCACATCCATTCTGTGCATCTGGGGAGCTCCAATACATAAGCATATGTTGCTGGGGGCTAGGAGACGCTGGTATTTACATTCAGATTTAAAGGAAGTATTGCCAACCCTTTGCAATCTGTTACCTATGCTTCTCTCATTTGTGGGATTTCTCTTCTGTAAAAGCTGAAATTCACACTAATCCAGAGAGATTATGCCATTTTAATGAGCAGTATCTGCTTTGATGAAGGTAAAAAAGAAATTGGAAAGCTTTTTTAAAAGCTGCAATTTATTTATCAGCTTTGATGAAGAGAAAAGAAAGGGTCTATTCCTTTAACAGAAAAAAAAGGATCATGTATACTCAAAGATCAGGTAAGGGAGAAAGGAAACTTAAGGAAGCAAAGCAAATGAAGCCTTTCCATTGTGTGGCAGAATTACCTGACAAGGGACCTCTTTGCAGACATTGAATTGTTCCTAATGATGTGAATAATTTACTCCAGCCTCCCAAGGAATAATACAGTGACTTTCATGTCTCTTAGAATCACAGTTATTAATTAGGGAGCAGGTTCAGGGAGCAGCTCAAATAAAGAATCTTTGCATTCTGTGATCTGTCTGGGGTACTGTCTCAAAACTAACAAATCATCTCTCTGCTGAGGTGCTATTCAGATTTTGTCTTACCTTGCATCCTCATCACCCCCTTATCTTGGATTAGATCCTTAAAGCTTGGATTTTTCATTTCCTTTGGTTGACAAGGTTCCTGAACTTGGTCAGTCCAGTACTGGCCCTATACTTCTGCCTAGGTGCAAGACTTTGAAACACACTTATACCCTACTGAGCCGTACCCTATTGTTGACGTCAATTCTGTAGAAAACTAACAGCTGAAAGGGACTCCACCCTACTACATGACGTCCGTTATGGAAATGTCTCCGAAGTACATCATTATGTAGCACATTTGCAAAGCCACATTTAAAACGGAAATATATAAAAAGAAAATTACAATCCTCAAAAGGCCACCAGCTAAAGTGACTTTATAAAAGGACTTGAAAAAAAAAAAAGATTAGGGCAAGTCAATTTGCTGTTGCAGGGCTCAGTTTTACTCATCTGTACTGTGAGGGGAGTGGTCTATAATATTCCCTCTAATACAAATATCCCATGGTTTTAATTATCAAATTATTTTACTTTTAAAATTTGATGCTTCAAAAGACCCTAAATTAAGTGAAATTGAATGAACTGTCAGCCATATGCTTTGGGTGTTTTTCTTTTTATAGTGCATTAAATTTAGAATACATTTAATTGGTTTAAAATTACTCCTCTGAAATGGTTTACGTGACCCATAATTCAGAGTTTATCAGGTAGAATAAGTTGGGCTATAATCATGCATTTTCCTTAAAAAATTGGATAAATTGGCCGGTCACAGTGGCTCACATCTGTAATCCCAGCACTTTGGGAGGCTGAGGCAGGCGGATCACTTGAGGCCAGGAGTTCGAGACCAGCCTGGAAGACATGGTACCTGTCTCTGCTAAAAACACAAAAATCATTAGTCCAGGCACAGTGGCTCATGCCTGTAATTCCAACACTGAGAGACCGAGGTGGGTGGATCACCTGAGGTCAGGATTTCGAGACCAGCCTGGACAACATGGTGAAACTCTATCTCTACCAAAAACACAAAAATTAGCCAGACGTGGTGGTGCGTGCCTATAATCCCAGCTACTCTGGAGGCTGAAGCAGGAGAATCACTTGAACCTGGGAGGTGGAGGTTGCAGTGAGCTGAGATCACGCCCCTCAACCCCAGCGTGAACAACAGAGCAAAACTCCATCTCAAAAAAAAAAAAAAAAAAAAAAAAAAAAGCGAAAATTGGATATATTAAGCCTGCCTTTTAATACCATCTTCTACTATTTTCTCATACCATATATTCTAATACAATATCTTCTAATACTGTCATCTAGGTAATTAGGTTTCAGCATATGAATTTTGGGGGGACATAAACATTCAGACCATAGCATGTAATAAAACATACGTGCTTATCTCAGAGATTTATCACCAGCGAGCTAACCATTTTTTCGAAGACGTGAGAAGAAAGGTGCAATCATTAATAGTGTTCCTTTGCCTTATTTTTTTAGATAAAAGTACAGTGAATGCTTCCTGTAAAATCCTTTGGTTCTAATCACAAACTGTAGCGTCAGACAAGAGATGGAATCATCCCACACACTCACACATCTCAGCTCCTGCATTACTAGCAAAATGATCTTGGGCAAAAGTTACTTATTCCATAAATCTTAGTTTTCTCATATGAAAATGGGAAAAATAATGCTTTCGTTAATGAGTTAGTTATTAGCATTAAAGAGATCATGTATATAAAGTTTCTAGTACAAGGCCTAGAAGAAGCTCAATAAGTAGTAGCTATAGTAGTTGCCATTTTATTCCTCCTCACTCCCTCCCACCCGCAAATTTGGCCATTGTGATTTCAAATTTGAAAGGCGAAAAAGAAGAGAGAGTAGACAGCCATCCCATCAGTTGCTTGGTATGAAACATTGTGAAGACCTAAGATAGTAATAATGAAACAGTGCTAATTTCAATCTGTTTCATATCATCAGTTATAAACCAACTCCTAAATACCACTTTGAGAACACGGCTCCATCCAGATGCCAAGATAATATTGGAGCAAGCACAATAATCCAGACAGGGATCCACAGACTACAGTCTGACGACCCAAACTGTTGCTGTCTGTTCTTGTAAGTTTTACTGGCACACTACCATGCCTGTTTGTTTGTTTGTTTGTTTGTTTGTTTCTGAGACAGAGTCTTGCTCTGTCGCCAGGCTGGAGTGCAGTGGCGTGATCTCAGCTCACCTCACTGCAACCTCCACCTCCAGAGTTCAAGCGATTCTCCTGCCTCAGCCTCCTGAGTAGTTGGGATTACAGGCACGTGCCACCACGCCCAGCTAATTTTTTTTTTTTGTATTTTTAGTAGAGACGGGGTTTCACCATGTTGGCCAGGATGATCTCCATCTCCTGACCTCGTAATCCGCCCACCTCGGCCTCCCAAAGTGCTGGGATTACAGACATGAGCCACTGCGCTGGGCCTTATTTATTTTTTAATTTATTTATTTTGAGATGGAGTCTGGCTCTATTGCCCAGGCTGGTGTGCAGTGGCGCAGTCTCAGCTCACTGCAACCTCCACCTCCCGGGTTCAAGTGATTCTCGTGCCTCAGCCTTCCAAGTAGCTGGGACTATAGGAACGTGCCACCATGCCTGGCTAATTTTTTTTATTTTTATTTTTATTTTATATTTATTTGTTTTTGAGACAGAGCCTTGCTCTGTCGCCCAGGCTTGAGTTCAGTGCTGCAGTCTAGGCTCACTGCAACCTCCACCTCCTGGGTTTAAATGATTCTTGTGCCACAGCCTCCAAAATAGCTGGGACTACAGGTGCAAGCCACCAGGTCCGGCTAAGTTTTTGTATGTGTAGTAGAGACGGGGTTTCACCATGTTAGCCAGGCTGGCCTCGAACTCCTGGCCTCAAGTGATCCGCCTCCCTCAGCCTCCCAAAGTGCTGGGAATACAGGCATGAACCACCACACTCAGCTGTTGGTTTGTTTGTTTGTTTATTTATTTATTTTTGAGATGGAGTCTTGCTCTGTTGCCCAGGGTGGAGTGTGATGGCACGATTTCGGCTCACTGCAACATCTGCCTACCGGGTTCAAGCGATTCTCCTGTCTCAGCCTCCTGAGTAGCTGGGATTGTAGGCATGCACCACCATGCCCTGCTAATTTTTGTATTTTTAGTAGAGGAGGGATATCGCCATGTTGGCCAGGCTGATCTTGAAATCCTGACCTCAGGTGATCCATCCGCCTCGACCTCCCACAGTGCTGGGATTACAAGCATGAGCCACCTGCCCAACCTGTTTATTTATTTTTTATGGTTCCTTCCACAATACAACAGCAGAGTTGAGTAGTTGCAACAGACACTGTATGGCTCGTATACAAAAATATTTACACTCTGGCCCTTTACAGGCAAAGTTTGCTAACTTCTGACTTAGCATAATCTTAGGCATATGATCTCATTTCAAGTGGCGTCCTTTCCAAAGGACTCCCAAATATTTAAACCTTTTTATAAAGCCTTAATTAAGCAGTTTTAGGCCTACTCTATTCCAACCACCAAATGGGATTTAAGCTATGATAATGTTGCTCAGTGTATGAAAGGAAATGCTTCCCTGAATGAACAACTTTACATTCTATTTTCACCCTTGTTCAGGTGAATCCACGGCATTGATAAAGAAACAAACCAGTGAAAACATTATTGGTTCTGAATTACCGAAGAGATGTGTGTTGATTCAGAATGAAACTTCTTATCTTCAAACCTTCTGTGGCACTTCCTAAGTAATTTCTTGATTACTTAAACCAAATGTGCAATTATCCTTATAACTGCAAGTATTTATGAAAACTGTGGTATGATTTAAATACCTTGACCAATGTAGTCATATGGTAATTCAAACCTTTTTAAAAGTATCAAAAAAAGCACCTTTTACTGCCTAGGTTCTATTTCTGGCTTATTTGATTTGTTTAAATGTTTTTTTGTAATGTTTAATTTACATCTCCTTTGTAGTAAGTTAAAGCACTACGTTCTTCTTTCAGTGACAGTGACAAAAATGGGATCATGCTAACCAAGAAGTGGATGAATTTATCTCCCAAGGCCCTTTTGATTGCATGAGTTTAGTTTCTTCTCTGCAATTACAGATCCTTTCATATCATATCCTCATTAGTATGGTTCTCCTTGTGCTTAACAGCCTAATTCTGTCAATCTTCCCTTTTTGAATAGCAGCTATATAGAGATACGTTAAATCAAACTAAAATTTTGCCTGAGAAAGTCTTTGTACTTGTATACTCAAATTCTTAAGTATAAACTGCAACCTAACTTGGTAGGTAAGCAAACTGAAAACCTAATTTAGGAATAGGCTTCTATAACAATAGCTGAGTCTCAGCCAATCACAGCCGCCATACTTCAACAACCACTCACAGGCAGCCAGCTGTTCAAACCCTTCTCAAATAAGGCAAAGGCCCAGCTGTTCCTGTACTCGCTTCTGTATTCTGTATGTCATTTTCCTGTTTCTGTCCATAAATCTTCTCTGACCATGGGGCAGCCCCAGAATCTCTGAATCTGTTCTGATTCTGGGGGCTAGCTAATTCTCTAATCGTTTTTGTTTTTCTTGCTCAGTTAAATTCTGTTAATTTTAACTTGTCTAAAGTAACAGATCTAATTCGCATATCATATAGTTCACCAATTAAAATGTACAATTCAAGAGTTTTAAATTTATTCATAATAGTTATGCAACCATCACTACAGTCTATTTTCGAATATTTTCATTACCCCGAAAAGGAACCCCACTAGCAGTCACTCCTCATTTCCCTCCAATTGCCCATACCCCCAGTCCTAGGCAACCACTAATCTACTTTCTGTCTCTACGGATTTTCCCTTTTTGTACATTTTATATAAATGGAATCATACAATATGTGGTCTTTTGTTACTGGCCTCTTTCACTTAGCATAATGTTTTCAAGGTTCATCCATGGTGTCACACTGTCAATCTCTTTTTAAAGTCATTATTTTGCATACTTAGTAGACACAGACCCAAATACTTAACTATAAGCATTCTTGGTAGAATAAACAGTTATAGCATTTAAAAATCTGATTATATTCTCTCTCTTTCTCTCTCTCTCTCTCTCTCTCTCACACATACACACACACATAATGCAAGTACACACTCGTAAATTCACCAAAATTTGGCCTTACATATTCAGAAATCAATTAAACCCAATAGACTGGACATGACTGTTTCTTTAGAAGTCTGGCTAGTACTGTGGAAGATTATGGATAATCCTTATAAATTTTGAAATGTATGCTACAATTTATTCTGAAGCGTTGTTTGTATATGTTTAAAAGACTTTTTTAATAGCCGCCAATATTTCAAATTACATTCTAATAAAGGTTGAGGTTGAATATTTCACTGAAAAGAGTGCTTTGTAGCCCAGACACACAAAATAATAACATCAAGTTGTATATCTGAGCTAGTGCACTCACCTACCTTAAATTCTCTGTAAGTTATAGGCATGTTAATAATACTTCCTTAAAAGCAAAATGTGATATGTGCCAATTAATTTTGTAAATCTCATTGAGGGAGGGATTATTATGGTTCTAACTAAAGTAACTGTCAAAATTACTGTAACCTGGCCAGGCAAGGTGACTCATGCCTGTAATGCCAGCACTTTGGGAGATGGGTGGATCAACTGATATCAGGAGTTTGAGACCAGACTGGCCAACATGATGAAACCCAGTCTCTACTAAAATACGAAAGTTAACCCAGCGTGGTGGCGCACCTGTAATCCCATCTACTCAGGAGGCCCAAGAATGGATTGTACCCAGGAGTTGGAAGGTTGCAGTGAGCCGAGGTTGCATCATTGCACTCCAGTCTGGGCGACAGAGCAAGCAAAAAATAAATAAATAAATAAATAAATAAATAAATAAATAAATAAATAAAAATTACTGTAACTAAAAGCAAGACCTTCTGTAACTTGCAGTTTAATTAATGTAAGACAAGAGTCACAAATCTTTTATTTTCCTTCCCTCCTTCCCTGTCTCCCTCCCTCTCTCCTTCTCTTTCTCTCTCTCTTTCTCTCTTTTCTTTCTTTTTCTTTCTTTACTTTATTTATTATACTTTAAGTTCTAGGGTACATGTGCACAACGTGCAGGTTTGTTACATATGTATACATGTGCCATGTTGGTGTGCTGCACCCGTTAACTCTACATTTACATTAGGTATATCTCCTAATGCTATCCCTCCCCTCTCCCCCGACCCCATGACAGGCCCTGGTGTGTGATGTTCCCCTCTCTCTTTTCTTTTCTTTCTTTCCTTTCTTCCTTCTGCTTCCCTCCTTCCCTCCCTCCCTCCCTTCTTTCCTTCTTTCCCTCTTTCCTTCCTTCCTTCCTTCCTTCCTTCCTTCCTTCCTTCCTTCCTTCCTCCCTCCCTCCCTGCCTCCCTTCCTTCCTCCCTGCCTTCCTTCCTTCTTTACTTTCCTTCTTTCAACAGGGTCTTACTCTGTTGTCCGGGCTGGAGTTCAGTGGTGATACCATAGCTCACTGCAGCCTCAACCTCCCAGCCTCAAGTGATCCTCCAACTTCAGCCTCCCAAGTAGCTGGAACTACAAGCATGTGCCACCACCATGTATGGCGGATTTTTGTATTTTTTTGTAGAGACTAGGTTTTGCGATGTTGCCCAGGCTGGTCTCAAATTCCTGGGCTCAAGAGATCTACCCACCTCAGCTTCTGAAAGTGCTGGGATTACAGTCATGAGCCCGGCCCACAAGTCTTTTTAATCACTAAAGTAAGTATAACAAATATATTTTATCTTTTAAAAAGATTGCATGAATGAGATCCCAAGCAATCTTCTTTCCCATTGATGTTATCACTGCACTTTTGTGGCAGGCAAATCCTCAGTTTTTCTTTTCCAGATAAGGAAGTAGAAGCCTGGAAAGAAAGCCCAAACTCAGAAACTCACCTAAAGCTGTCCTATTTAAATAAGGTTTAGCCTGGTTGGGTGCGGTGGCTCAGGCCCGTAATCCCAGTAGTTTGGGAGGCCCAGGCAGGTGGATTACTTGAGCCCAGGTATTCAAGTCCAGCCTGGACAGCATGGCAAAACTCCATCTCTACAAAAAAATAAAATAAAATAAAATAAAATTGGTCGGGTGTGGTGGCACAAGCCTGTAGTCCCAGCTACTTGGGAGACTGAGGTGGGAGAATAACCTGAGCCTGGGAAATTGAGGCTTCAGCGAGCCATGATCGTGCCACTGCACTCCAACCTGGGTGACAGAGCGAGACCCTGCCAAAAAAAAAAAAAAAAAGTATTGCCATACATAGTGAACTGTAACCTAAATAGATACGTAAACACACTGTAACCCTTACTTGTAAAAATTACTGAGTTTTGGCCAAAGGCAGCCAACTGTTCAAACTGAGTTCAAATAAAGCAAATGCCAAGCTATAACCAATCCAGCTGTTGCTGTACACCCCACTTCCATTTTCTGTATGTCACTTTTTTCTGTCCATAAATTCTCTCTGAACATGTGGCAGCACCAGAGTGTCTCTGCACCTAGTCTGGTTTGGGGTGGCTGCCCCATTATTCATTGCTCAATTAAACTATGTTAAATTTAATTTGTGTGAAGTTTTTCTTTTACCACTTCCTAGGAATGAAAATGCTTTTCATTTCTACTTACCTATGTTAAGTCTTACCCATCTTTTTCAAGCCTAGCTCAAGCTCCATTGCACAAAGGATGCCTTCTATAACTGCTTTAGCCCTATTACTCTCATTCTTTTCAGCCTACATACGGTACTTCTTATATATTCTATCTTGAATTGTTTTCTCTTTCAGTTATGTGGACTTTGATCTTGAATTAATATTAGACTTAATTCATTGTGGTTTGAGACCATACTTTTTCTATGTAGCTTATAATAGTTATCTGACTGATTAATTAGATATTTAACAGCCAAAAAAATGGGGGGGGGTGACACTTTAATTTTGAGCATTTCCAGTGATGATAGTGACCTTTATTAAATCTATATATTATAAAGTCCAGGCTGGGCGCGGTGGCTCAAGCCTGTAATCCCAGCACTTTGGGAGGCCGAGACGGGCGGATCACGAGGTCAGGAGATCGAGACCATCCTGGCTAATACGGTGAAACCCCGTCTCTACTAAAAAATACAAAAAACTAGCCGGGCGACGAGGCGGGCGCCTGTAGTCCCAGCTACTCGGGAGGCTGAGACAGGAGAATGGCGTGAACCCGGGAGGCGGAGCTTGCAGTGAGCTGAGATCCGGCCACTGCACTCCAGCCTGGGTGGCAGAGCAAGACTCCGTCTCAAAAAAAAAAAAATAAAAATAAAAAAAAAAATAAAGTCCATACTGATTAAATATGTCCTAATCTTATTAAAGATACTTCAATTGATTTTTTGTCTTTTTTTTGTTTTGTTTTTTCTTATTCTCAGATACTGATAATTATTCTTTTTTTACAAGTGAATATTTGAAATAACCTTGGACATGTCAGAGTAATTTCTTTATGTGAATGTGCGTGTAAGATAGTTGGCCTGCATTAGCAAACATTCAGATTCATAATAACCTTTAGGTTTGAAAAATATTTGACAATTGCCTATTCACTATTAATATTCATGTGCTATATATGTGTACATTTTGAGCTGGAAACATAAAAACAATTCACTAATAAACAGTGGTAATAACTGTTCAAATCTGTATCCTATGGGTCAAAAAAAATTAAGAATTGTCCAGGTCTTTCAAGACTTCCTCTATGCCAAATATTTTAAATATTAGAGAAACCTTTAAAATCATACTTAATTTTAATTAAAATGTCATCTCACAGCATACTGAATAAAAAGAGGAATTAGGATCAATCCAAGAACCTAAAATATCACAACATGGAATAGAATTATCCATGAATTAAAAAGATGATTTTAAAAAAGGATAATTCCTTGAAAATAATCTGATAAAATAAAATACAATTAATTAAAACAAATTAGTACACAATTGTACATTTAGAGACTGAGAAAACAATTAGGTGTGTTAGAAAAATGATTTAGTATTGAAATGATCAAGATTCTTTAAGTTATTCCTGACTTATATAAAGTTTGTGCAGCAAAATCATATTTTAATAGACTACAGAATGGAGGTTTTAAAAAAATTGATAAAAATAATCCTGGGCAGGGCGAGGAAAAAGAAGAAAAAATAAAGTAAAATAAAATAAAAAATGGATAAAAAGTTCAAGCCAGTGGTCGGGCACGGTGGCTCATGTCTATAATCCCAGCACTTTGGGAGGCCGAGGTAAGTGGATCACCTGAGGTCAGGAGTTTGAAAGGAGCCTGGCCAACACGGTGAAACCCCATCTCTATTGACAAAACAAAAATTAGCCAGGTGTGGTGGCAGGTGCCTATAGTACCAGCTACCTGGGAGGCTGAGGCAGGAGAATCGCTTGAACCCGGGAGGCAGAGGTTGCAATGAGCTGAGACTGTGCCATTGCACTCCAGCCTGTGTGACAAGAGTGAAACTCTGTCTCAAGAGAAAAAAAAAAGTTCAAGCCAGCAATGACATGTTAAGAATAAAAAATTAAAAATGGATAAAAGAGGAAACTGACAACTTTAGGAAAATTTCAGGGAAAAATTTAGACTATGTACACATAATACTTTGTGAACTCGACTGGGGAGCGTGTTGGTGTTGGGCAGAAAAATAGGAAAAACAGCAAGGAAAAGGGAGATGTGCATATCAAAGGAGGAAAGAAAGGTAGTTTGGACAGACAAAAAACCTAAGAAGGATATTGGAGCCTTTCTATGATATCAACGGAGGACAGGAAGAATAAATAGTTTTCAAAATTTTGCGATATTGACTTTAAGTGATTTATTACAAAGGCATTAGGATTGAAAATTGGAAATGGAAGAAAAGGTAAAAACTCTTAGGTTATTGATTCACAAGGTCTGTGAGAGTCCTATATATATTAATAGCTTTTTGTTGCTGTTGTTTAACAAGAATAAACTCATAAAATAACCATTAGTTCAACAAACATTTACTGAACTCCTATGTGTCAAGAACTAGGCAAGTCACTGTCAAAATGAATTAAAACCTATAAGCAACATCTGTGCAGGTTTTTTGATATAGATAAGAAAGCAATCAACTTTGGGTTACTTGTGAATGATCCTCTGTGAAGTAAACTGATTGTGTGAAAGATTATAAAGAAATGCTGTTTAAGAGCTTTGAGCCTGGGCTCCTTTCTTCCAGCAAAATGCTAAACTTTGAAAAGGTCCTTTAGATTCTGGGCTACACAAAGGTAGCTTAGTTACATCAAACTGGCTGGCTATCTTAATAGTACTCATTAAGATGGAGTTCTACCTGGATTATATAGTAGAGCTTGTTAAACAGGAATCTCAACTAGCATCCAAATAGGTGCTTCTGTGTTTAGGGAGTGTTTTATCTGTTGGAAAGTTACTGAGGCAATGAGAACTAATGCCATCAGCTAGGTACTCTGCAGCTTTGAAACTATGGACTATTGCATTTCAATTAAAATGACATTTCTTGACTGAATTCCGACATCCTCAGTGGTAGTGGTGAATGAACACTTTTATCAAAGTATAGATTCTATTAAGCTTTTTAAAAATTTTTATTAATATTTTTTGTAGAGATGAGGTCTTGCTCTGTTGTCCAGGCTGGTCTTGAACACCTGGTCTCATGCAATCCTCCCACCGCACAGCCTCCCAAAGTGTTGGATTACAGGCGTGAGCTACCCCACTCGGCTCTATGTAAGCTTTTTTGAATAAAAAACAGGAACCGTAAATAGCATATACATAGGATTCTTAATATTTTTACTTTAAATTCTAGAATTTGAAAAATAAACTAAAATTGAATACAACGTAATTGAGATAAATATATCTGCACTGGAAAATTTAGCTTACAGAGTCCCTTCATGCTATAGCTCAGTCTGTAATTTTAAGTTTAAGAGCACGTGGAAGCTCTTCAGCGGTGACTGACAGACACCACAAAAGGTAGAAAACTGAAGGATCCTGTTTCCTGTATCAAAAAATTTTTTGTGAAGAATTCCAGAAGTCACACCAAACCTTGGGCCAATTACTGAATGCTAGAAATCTCATTTGGAAGCTTACTGTAAATGTGTGTGGCAACACACTGACTCCATGTTCAATCCGACGCCAACATGTTGAAATCAGTATTTTTGTCCTGACCCAAACCTGAACCAGTAGAAAATCTCCCATAACAGAAATTCAATGTTTGTGAAAGCATGATTGCCCTCTCATTTCTTTTTCACCTTCCTGTGCCTTTCATAAGTTCTTCCAGTTCGTTAATCATTAATTAATATTTAACAAGGCTTTTTCCTACTGCCAAATCCTCTGCTAGTCTAGCCTTTAGGCAATACACGAACTCCCCAAGTTCTTCCCTTTTAAGAAGCCTTGGCACTCACTATAGATTAATTTCTCTAAGGAAATTCATAATGGCAGACGAAATAGGGGTTCCTTTTCAAGAATATTCAATTTTAAAGCGTTTCAGCATTTTTTCCTGGTATATGTGAAATGTGACTTAATTGAACTAATTTTAAATGTTGACAGAACTTTCCAAGCACACATTTCCTGAACAAAATGGTTACAACTGGAACAGGAAAGGGCTTAGACTTTTTCTTCTACAGCTATCCCACAAGTCAGTCTCTTGACCTGACCCTGCAGAATCCCTCAAACTCTGGCTCTCTGAGTTGATTTTGGATCTACGATGAGCCATAGGTTTGGAATGCAGATAACCTCCACGTGTATTAATGAAAGAGGTCAGCTATGACATAGAAGCCATCTCCTGGGCAGAGAAGGAGAAGAAATGGCAGTCTGGGGAGCAGTAACATGTCTCCAAGTTTTCTCTGGTGAAAGGAGACTGATGAGAATTGATACCCATTTCCGGTCAAAAGAGTAGAACCAAGGTACTTCCAACTATCTCCTCTCACCCCTCTCCGCATGGACAAACATACCAGACAGGTGATGTGGGCTAACAATTTACTTGGCATGAGGCCAAAGGCTTGAGCCCTGCCCTGCCCATATTCTTCTCCTTTGACTTCTTAAGGAAAGGAATGATTGCTGATGTTTCCCTCTGCGCCCTTTGACACCTGGACTGATTGTTGCAGATGTAATTAGGAATGTTCCCCAACATGCCGTTATTTTTCTCACGATTCTGGGAGAAACTGTACCCCTCCCCCATAGACTTATATAGGTGGCATTCAAATTCTCGTCCGCAACTTTTTCATATTTGTATTAATCCCACAAGATTTTGTGAATACGTACTCCGAGCCAGGCACGTTGGACTTCTAACTTCTTCTTAGCCCAAGTAGGAAGGGGAGACTCAGGCGCTGGGGACCATTCTCCTCTCCCTGCTGCAGAGTTGCAGTCCCTATCCCTCCTGGGTGCCCATCCCCGTGCCTATTTTCCTGGATCCCCACCCAGTTGATGTGACAGGCTCGTGGCCCAATCCCCTTCCTGGTTCCCAGGCCGACTGCTAGCACCACCCGAGCCAATGGCGGCGGCCGAGGGGCGGAGGGGGCTGGCAGGAGGGGAGGGAGCGCTGGCTTTAGAACCAGAGCCGCAAAGATTCCGAGGTGCAGAAGTTGTCTGAGTGCGTTGGTCGGCGGCTGTCGGGCCAGACCTAGGACTCTGTGACTTTACGTAAGTGCTTTGTAGGCGCCGGCAGGCACTAGGGGAGCGGGTTTCCTGGGCGTGGGCAGGAGTGGTCCTGGGGAGAGCATCTCGATTAAGCTCAGCAGGAACGTGCCTCGCACCGCGGGGCGGGGGTTGGGGGAGAGGGAGGTCGGAGAAATTTCAGTTGGAGCCCTCGGGTGCCCGGGCGATCGGTCGCAACCGAAATGGGTGTGGGAGTGACGGGGAGTTTCCCTACCAGCACCCGCCGCAAACACGTTTTCTGCTCTTCACTGTATTAAGTGGTTCTTTCTTACTAGTTACTCTTAACTTGTTGCCAGTCGTGGGCTGGAATGCTAGACGCCAACCCTTGCCCTGATTCCCCTCCGCGGCTGCGGCCCCGAAGTGGAAAAGGAGCGCACAACTTCCCTCTGTCGTCCTTCTCCAGCTACTGCCATACCCCCTCCCCTCCCGCCCGGACTCAGGAAATCCCGGAGCCAGCAGCCTGCTGCTCCTCCAGCCCCCACAGGCCAGCCTCGGGTGACCTGGCTGGCTTAAGCCGACCCTGGGGCTCTGGAGAGGGGGGGCCGTGGCTGAAGGAAGGAACGAGGTTTGGGTTGCCTGCCTTCGGCTTGCTTCCCTCGTCCTTAGCGAGGGCGTCGCGATCGCACCTCCTCTCCCTATGAGTAAGCACTTTTTTTTCCTTTCAGTAGGAGAACATCTCTGGGCCAGTAGGGCAGTACCTTTCCGTTCTCCCCTGTCCCCACATCCCCTGTCCTTTTTTCAGCTCCTTTGGCTCTGCGGCCCCAGGCGCGCGGTCGGGGCGGCGGCAGTCCCGGACCTCTCCGACTCTTGGAGAGGGAGAGCCGAAGGGGCGACGGGAGGGAGGTAACATGCGCCCCCCACCCCCAGCCTTTCCCCGCACAGCTGCACTTGCCTGTGTTTACTTTTCTCCACCCGCAGTACTTAAGCGCTCTAATGAGAAGCCCGGGGACGCCGACCACCCCCGCCCTGGCTTCTCGCCAGTCCCAAAGTTGCTGCCGCCGTCGCTGCTCCAGTGTGCTGGCGGTTCCGACCGCCGGGCTCCGGGACGTAAGACGATCCCAGCCCGGGAGGTGGAGTGGGGGTTAATGGCATCTGACTCTAGCCTTATGTGATGCTCCTTGCCTTTCACCTAAGCAGCACGATATCCCCATTGGTGCAGAAGGTTGAGCTTTTGCAAAAGGTTGAGCTTGGAACTAAGTGGGTTGGAGAGCCTCACCATTTAGCATCAGACAGACGGGATGCTGGGGGCGCCCGGCCTGTTAAGAGGGATGGGGAGGAGGGAAGAGAGCCTGGCTAACAGTAGGTAGAAAATGTAGGGAAAAGTAAAAACTATTGAGGAGCCAGCACTTACTCCACTTTGCTGGATGTCACAATGGACTGGGGAGGCTAAACTTGATCCTCGAGATGCAGTTTATGGTGAATTCCAGCAAAGTGACTGGAGCCCCACACATACCAATTGGAATCACGTGCCCCAAGTCTCTGATGTGATGGTCACATGACGTCTTTTTACGTTAAAGCTGGAATGTAATGGTTGAGGCCCATATTCCAAAAACCACCTCTACGTTTGAAAAAAAATGTGGGGAGAAGTGTGAACTAGCTTCTAATCAAGGAATTCTACTAGGATTTTGGATGAGGGGACCAGAAAGGAATTTGGTGCTCAGCTTTTATCCAAAACAAAAACAGGAGCTGTTTTTAAAATAAAGGATTGAAATATATGTGAGTTGGGACATGTATCTCCTCTGTTCTTCAATCTCATGGTTTTTCTGAATTTAAAAAAATCTTAGTAATTGTTTTCTAGGGAAGTCATCCTTTTACTCATGCCCCATTTTGTCCCTGAATGCTAGATTTGAAGCTATATCCCACAAGATGGTGTTAAAAAGTAAGGCTCTGTTCATCTTCCTTGGTCTGGCCTATATTTTAATTAAACTGTTCCCTATTTTAGGCATCTACTTAAAGGTGGTAGATAACCTCTTGACTAAAATTAACCAATTATTTGTGGTTTTGAATTAATTAGATTAGAAATCATGCACAAAAACTGTGGATAGTAAATTTGATACATCGAGTTGGTTGGGTTTTTGCCTGTCAGTGGTTTGGTAGAATAATGAGAGGACACTGAGACGACTTTCCCATATTGACCTACACCCGCCCAAGTGGCCCAAGTTAAGGTTGCTGCTGGGAAAACGTGGCAATTTGGCTATTCAGATTATATATTACAGAGTATAGAAGAGGAGCCTCTGAGGTCAAGAGTTTAAAAGCTTTGCTTATCTGGAAGGAAGGAAGGAGGGAGGGAGGGAGGGAGGGAGGGAGGGAAGGAAGGAAGGAAGGAAGGAAGGAAGGAAGGAAGGAAGGAAGGAAGGAAGGAAGGAAGGAAGGAAGGAAGGACGGACCTGGTTGATGCGTATTCAGCCTTGGAAACAACTAGGGCAGAAGATATTTAAGAGATTCTGACTTTGTATTCTTTTGCCAAAAACCCTTTGTCTCCTGCAGCAGCCTCTGAATGACTGCAGCACTCCATTTCCTTGCTGTTCATCCGTTTCTGAGCCCGAAAACTAGAACAACCTTAAAGCACATAGTTCTGATCCCAAGGCTAGCTTTGTGGCACAGATTAGCTGGAAATGGATTTAAGGTGCACCTGAGTTACTAGAGTTAACTACACTGGTAGATAGACCCCTCTAGTGGAAGTGAGGTGATAATATAATTTTAGATTGGAATAATAAATGTTTAACCTCAAAAAAAGCGAGTTATTACCACTCAACCAGGTTAAAGTGGTAGGGGGATAAGTTCTTTTTTAAGTATTGTGAAATCATGTCCAAACAGAATCATCGCTAGGCTGTAGTCCACAGTTTTTCATTGTCTTGGGATGCCTACTCATTGAACACCATCCCCCAATATTGCTGACGTCCTTTTTTGGTGGTATGATCTAGTGAGCCCAAATTCTTATTGAAATTAGGGGGCTGGAAGTAAAATTCTTAATTTTTACTGTTAGATGTAGCAGATAGCAACCCCTTACTTTACCTGAGGTGGGGAACTATTAATAAGTAAATGATGCTTTGCCTTGACTTAATACAGACGATCAACATTGAAGTCCAAAGTCTCTAGTCTGATGTAACCATTTAGATTCAATTGATAAAAATGACTAGGCTTATTGCATTTTGGGTAGAAGGATTAATTGTAACCAGTGAGTAATAATTTGGGTGAGATTAAGCCTCTTCTACAAGTGGTTACACGCACATTAGACTTTGACTGTGACTATTTATACTGGCAGAATGTCAGTATCCAGGGCACTATCAGAAACCCACTGAGATTTTTCTCCCGGGCGAACAGAAACCTGTTACTGAAAAGAAAAGGGCAACTTGGCCATGGTGCTTGAGCACCAAAGTGGTTCTTTTTGGTGACACTGAGAAGGTACAAGAAGAAAGTCCATTTGCCATTATCCCATATTATGTTTTAGGCATTATTTCTACTTGGACTTTCATGAAATGTACTTACAGTGTTCTTAGCAAATATGATAAATTCATGAGTTTGCTATTGTGTTTGATCTAGCATAATCTATGTGGAATGTATAAGCCGAACTGTTTGTTTCTTTTTTGCTGTTTGGTACAGATTCCAAAAGTAGCTGGTATAAAATAAAATTTGAAAATGAATATCTCTCAATACATGACAACATGGGGTATCTGTTTTTAGAATTATGTTGTCTTTGGTCATATGACAATTTTTCTTTTGGTGAAGAGTGATCCAGAAGGCAAATTTTTTGATCTGTGAAAATAATACAACTCATTTAGAAGAAGTCAGCTGGGTCATGTTTTGAGTCTATTATTCTAGACAGTGATATACCACGTAATGTATATTCAGTGTGTTGGAGGTTTCAAAGCTTTTTTGATACATTACAATGTTGGAAGCTCTTTTATATACCAGTGGTCATGACTAGCTGATTTTAGTTATGAGAGTGCTTTGGTTAAAGTTATGGAAACAGTCTAATCGTGAAATGTCAGTCTTACGAGAAGATCTGATCATACTTGGGCCAATTTATTTTAGTTATGCAGGTGAGACAATTTCAAAAGATTCATGATAAATGTAGTAATACCAAATTTTGCCTTAGTCTTGACACTTGAAAGATAAATATTAGTAAGTATAAACTGTTTTAGGGATGAAGAAGCATTGTTAGTATATGAAAATGAAAATACTAATTTCGTTGAACTTGCCCTCAGAGGAACTAGATTCTAGATAGGGCTCTGCCATTGACTCATAATTTGACCTTCAGAAAGTCATTTAAAATTATTATACTGATAACTAATTGAATACATACATGTGCCAGACACCATTCATGCTTTTGTTTATAAAAAGAGAGGATTGCTCAAGCTTTTTGGTTTGCTGGGTTTTATTTTTTCAAATATTCATAATCTGGCTTATTTCAGTTATCAATTGACTTTTCAAACTTCGATGCAATTGCATTGATCCAAGCTAAATACTTTGTTGGCAAATTGATGACTATTCAGGAAACTGATCATCAGTGGGTTATTCCATGACTACTGTTAGTTCTTTAAAATAAACAGGTGCCATTTATATAATTCCTTGACAGCGATTTTTGGTGCATTAAGCCTACTGATTTTATAATATGAGAAACCTTACATTTTCTTAAAAGTTTAGAAATTTATATGATAATAAGGATGGTAGTGTTGTTTATTGGAAAAGCATTGAGCATAGAATTTAGGGTCTTTTAGTCCTTTGCAGTCTGGACAGATAGATTATCTTAAGTAAATCATTGAAATTTTCTGTGGTCATATCTGGGTTTCACTTTATTTTTAAGCCATGTGATTCCAATCTATGTATTTCACAGGCATGGTGAAAGGATAAGTGAGAAACGTGAAGCTTCGACTTTTAAGTAGACAGGTGCTATATAAGTTCAAAGTACTGAAGCAGTATATCACAGAAACACTAAAGCTTTAACAAGAGTTTATAGAAATGGCAGGGTTCTCATCACGTAAGTCTTGCCACATTTTTCTTTGTCTATAAAAGTTCTCCAGCCATCCAATTTTTACAAGCAAAGGAAAAATAAAGCCAGACATATTATAATGAAAAATAAGAGAATAGGTTGATAACAATAGAATAAAAACATACATGTGATACTTTCTTCTTCTTCTTCTTCTTCTTCTTCTTCTTATTATTATTATTATTATTATTTTGAGATGGAGTCTCGCTCTGTCGCCCAGGCTGGAATGCAATGTCGTGATCTTGGCTTACTGCAACCTCTGCCTCCCGGGTTCAAGTGATTCTCGTGCCTCAGTCTCCTGAGTACCTGGGATTACAGGCGCGTACCACCACGCCCGGCTAACTTTCATATTTTTAGTAGAAACAAGCTTTCAGCATATTGGTCAGGCTGGTCTAGAACTCCTGACCTTGTGATCTGTCCGCCTTGGCCTCCCGAAGTGCTAGGATTACAGGCATGAGCTACCGCGCTCAGCCCATGTGATACTTTCTTCTATTTCTTACCTCAAATATTGTGCAAAGTGCCCCGTTAAAGCCATTAATTGGGTGATGTTTTTCCCCTTTTTAACTAGCTACTGAGTAGAATTTTGGTTTTCAATGGTAATTGTTACAGAGTCCATTGGCTTACCATACCTCATTTTTAGTTTTGTGATTGCCCAAAATGGGAGGTTTCATGTAAAAAAAACCTCATAAAAAATCAAATTTTTCCTCCTCATAATTGCAGTCTAAAGGAGGACAACATGCAGGTATGGGAAACTGCATAGTGGAAGAGAGAATCTATACATTTAAGTAGCATGCCATGAATAACACAGAAAATGGCCTGGCACGGTGGCTCACAGCTGTCATCCCAACACTTTGGGAGGCCGAGGTGGGTGGATCACTTCAGGCCAGGAGACCAGCCTAGCCAAAGTGGTGAAACCCCGTCTACTAAAATACAAAAAATTAGCCAAGCACGGTGGCATGGGCTTGTAGTCCCAGCTACCCGAGAGGCTGAGGTGGGAGGATTGCTTGAGCCTGGGAGGCGGAGGTTACAGTAAGCGGAAATCGCGCCATTGCACTCCAAGCCTGGGCGACTGAGTGAGACCCCGCCTCAAAAGAAAAAAAAAAAAAAAAGAAACCAGAAAATGTGGGAAGTTAAGTTGAAAAATTAACACCCTCAAAGCTATTAACTTGGATTTTCTTTTCTTTTCTTCTTTTTTTGTTTTTTGAGTCAGCTTTTCATTCTGTCGCCCATTCATACTCTGTCCAGTTCATTGAAAATACAAGTCTGATTCCCTTAAGCTGTGATATTCATACACACACATGAGTATATATACACTTATGTGTGTATATGTATATTATATAAAGTTTTATGTGATATACAAATATAATATAAAGTTTTTATTTTCTGTAAAATAAAATTTGTTAGGGCCATATAATAGTTTTGAATATTCATATTATTGTGTTCCGCATTATAAGCCCTAATTACATGGTGTTGCACTCAGATTGATATTCTGCTGTTGACACTGAAAATAACGCTTTCATTCACAGATGAATGTAATTTTCAAGCTTTTTTCCTGTATTTCTTAACTTGCTTGAATGTTCCCATTTTTACCATTTCTTATTGTTCATTTTAACATTTTGGGGCTTGTGTTTCGCATCAGGAAGAATTACCATTATAGGGTGCAAAGAATTTGCTCAGAGGTGAAAATGATACGAAATTGTCCCTAGGGCACATCCTATTGCTATAATATTCAATACATACGAATTAATCTACTGGGAAAGTGTCTTACGTAGTGTGTACTTTAAAGATGTTTTCAATTACTTTGCTTTGGATTAGAAAAATTCAAGGTAAGTATAATTGAAAATGCTCATATTTTTATGTTTATTTTATATGTAGAAAGAGACATCTTTAAAAATTGGAATAACACTATATCCCATTCTTTTCATTTATTACATTATAAACATGTTTCCAAGTGATCAAATATTTTAAAAAATGTTTACAATAAAAAAAAGTTTAAAATCACTGCACTATATTTTATATAATGACTATTTCATAATTTATTTCACTAATTCCAAGTTGTTGGACATTTGTTTCCATATCTTATAGATAATGCTTCAGTAAGCATTCTTGATCGAACATGATTTTGCACTCTGTCATTATTTCTTAGAAGAGAAGTCACCAAGATTGTTTTAAAGATGAATTCCTTTGATAGTCTCTGAAATTTAAATATTGGCTTAAACGAAAAGATAGCCTTGATTTCAGTGGCATTTAAAAAAAGAAGGCTAGGTGTGGTGGCTCAGTTCTGTAATCTCAACACGTTGGGAGGCCAAGGCAGGCAGATCACTTGAGGTCAGGAGTTCGAGACCAGCCTGGCCAACATGGCAAAACTCCGTTTGTACTAAAAATACAAAAGAATTAGCTGAGCATGTTGGCACACGCCTGTAATCCCAGCTACTCGGGAGGTTGAGGCAGGAGAATCACTTGAACCCAGGAGGTGGAGGTTGCAGTGAGCCAAGATTGCACCACTGCACTCCAGCCTGGACAACAGAGCAAGACTCTGTTTCAAAAAAGAAAGAAAAGAAAAGGCAATTCTTTATATAGTGTATTGTATCATATGTGACTTTAAACTGGAACTTGTTTAGGTAAAGTATATGTCTTGGAAGTATTTTGGTTTTCTCTGATCTAGTTAGCAGGTGCAAAGCAGGATGAGGTAGAATCCTGTGCCGTGTACAATCATAGGAAGTTCTGTTTTTTGAAACGGAACTGTTAATGGGGGAAGGGAGACACATTTGTTTTTAAGAAGCCTTCATGTTTCATATTATTATAAAACTCAGTTCAAGTATACAAAGCTTATTTGTGCCCATGAGCATTCAGTATCCTAAAGAAACATTTAATCCTGTTGTTGGCTAAATGACTATTTGCTGATATGCCCTTTTATCTCAGGCTATTAGTTTCTTAAGGTACTTTGATATTACTCAATAAACTACAGTTAGTTTAAGAGTTTTACATTTCATTCAGGTTGCTTAAATAATATAACTAAACATAGGTCCAATAGTAGTAAAAATTCTGATGCCGACACTTAATTTGTGCCTGTTTTCAGTATATGGAGATTCCTTACATTACAAGCACTTGAATTCACAAATATTTTGTGTATTTAAATGGCTCATTGTCCATTACATATCCCTCCTGAAACTTAACCCATGCCATTTCACAGACCCTTCCCTGGTGTTTTTCTCTTTCCTCCAGTTCACTAGCCTCACTCACCAAGGACTTTGTTGGTCTGGTAATTCCATTATGACCCAGAAGTGACTTGGAAGGTTCCTCTGACCCAACAATACTTTCTCACTACCTTTCTTTTCTTTTCAGGGGGATCATGTACATGCTATGTTGCATAGTCGGAATGGATTTTAGCATAAAGTATGAGTTCCAATAGCTCTCACATTTATTTATTTATTTATTTATTTATTTATTTATTTATTTATTTATTTATTTATTTTGAGACAGAGCCTCACTCTGTCGCCCAGGCTGGAGTGCAGTGGCACAATCACGGCTCACTGCAACCTCCGTCCCCCAGGTTCAAGCGATTCTTTTACCTCAGCCTCATGAGTAGCTGGGATTACAGGCTCCTGCAACCATGCTAATTTTTGTATTTTTAGTAGAGATGAGGTTTCACCATCTTGGCCAGGCTGGTATTGAACTCCTGACCTCGTGATCCACCTGCCTCGGCCTCCCAAAGTGCTGAGATTATAGGCATGAGCCACCACACCCGGGCCAGCTCTCCCATTTTATATCTCTGTGGCATTGAGGAGGTTTCTTAACTCTTCTGAACCTCAATTTCCCCATGTAGAAAATGAAGATAATCCACTCACTTTTCACTTTGTTCTTACAATTATATGAAAACACTTATAAAGCAACTAGCATATATTAGGTGCTCAATAAGTATTTTCAATTACAGGTTGATTAATGTTGCCTTAGATGATTTTTGTATCAGGTATCTATATCTACCTCTTTTTCTCTAATTTGAGCACCTTCCCTTTTTTTTTTTTTTTTTTTTTTTTGACAGAGTCTTGCTTTGTCACCCAGGCTGGAGTGCAACTGTGCGATCTCAGCTCACTGCAACCTTGACTTCCTGGGGCTCAAGCGATCCTTGTGCCTCAGCCTCCCGAGTAGCTGGAATTACAGGCATGTACTACCATGCCTGGTTAACCTATTTTTGCAGTTTGTTTTTTAGTAGAGATGGGATTTCCCCATCTTGCCCAGTCTGGCAAGATTTTAGAAATTAGTGGGGGTTTTTGTGTTTTCTTTAATGGTGTTGGGAAAACACTCCTTTTTACTGTTTTCCATTGTGAATGTGAAGGATTCTAACCATGTTTCAGGTTGAAGAAACTTCTTCACTTAGTTCAGAAACCTGTTTATCATTTAATTTATTCTTTCTTTTTTGAAACGGAGTCTCGCTCTGTTGTCCAGTCTGGAGTGCAGTGGCGCGATCTCAGCTCATTGCAACCTCCGACTCCCAGGTTCACACGATTCTCCTGCCTCAGCCTCCCGAGTAGCTGGGACTACAGGTGCCCACCACCATGCTCTGCTAATTTTTTGTATTTTTAGTAGAGACACGGTTTCACCATGTTAGCCAGCATTGTCTCAATCTCCTGACCTCGTGATCACCCACCTTGGTCTCCCAAAGTGTTGGGATTACAGGCCTGAGCCACCACACCCAGCCATTTAATTTATTCTTTTGTGAGGATATGTGACGAACTAGCCAAGGCCGGGCACAGTGGCTCACGCCTGTAATCCCAACACTTTGGGAGGCCAAGACAGGCAAATCACGTCAGCTCAGGAGTTCGAAACCAGCCTGGCCAACATAGCAAAACCCTGTCTCTACTAAATATACAAAAATTAGCCAGGGGTGGTGGCCCATGCCTATGTTCCCAGCTACTTGGGAGGCTGAGGCACAAGAATCCCTCAAGCCTGGGAGGTGGAAGCTGCAGTGAGCCAAGATCATGCCACTTCACTGCAGCCTGGGTGACAGAGCAAGACTCTGGGGAAAAAAAAAAAAGAAGAAGAAAAAAAGAAAAGAAAAGAAAAGGAAGGAAGGAAGGAAGGAAGGAAGGAAGGAAGGAAGGAAGGAAGAAAAAGAGGAAAAGAACTCACCTTCAAAGGAAAATTGGAAACATGGCTCAGTAAATTACAGACACCATTATAAACTCAAGGCCACTAACGAATATAGCTTAAATCAGAATGAAAGGTAATAAGTAGTGTTGATACCTGACTTGTGGAGGAGGAAAAAAAAAGTAGGGGCAAAGAGAAAATATATTATTGAAAACTTAAAATGCTGAGAATGGCAAAGGGTTATAAAGTAAACCAATATGTTTTCATGATGACATGTAGCCTTTAAAAATGGGTGAATCTAAAACATATTTATGATGCCCATTATTTTATCTAGTGGAAATTTTCAAAAGCAAAACCAGGAAATGATGAAGGCTATTGACACATAGAGAAAATATTTTGAGCAGTTTGTGGGTCTCCATTGTAAAGCTACAGTTGAATCATTTTTACAAGTGGGTATGAATAATTACAATTTTATATTTTGTCCTGTGGTAATCAAAAAGCAAATAGAGCCAAATTATCATTAAGTATAACTAACAGAAAAGTAATATTGATAGATTTACATGTTTAAAAATATAAGCCAACCCATGCATTCAGTATTTTATCCTCAAACAAGGTGTTCCAGCTTTAGTTGACGCTCAGATAAAAAGCAAACTAGCGACTGGGCATGGTGGCTCACACCTGTAATTTCAGCACTTTGGGAGGCTGTGGCAGGAGGATTGCTTGAGCCCAGGAGTTCAGAACCAACCTGGGTAAGATATTAAGACCTTGTCTCTATTTTTAAAAAAATAAAAATAGAAAATAAATTTTAAAAAGCAAACTAGAATATATCTAGTAGGTGCTAGCAGAAGGGGAAAAATTCTCTAACCAGAGATTTGTGTGAAGATGAAGGGAAGGTTAATAAGTATCTTGAAACTGTAAGTGTTGTATAAAAGAAGGCTTATAGACCATTGGTAAATAGATGTAAAACTCAAGGAAACTTTTAAACGTGCCCAAAGTTCTTAAGTATATATTAAGATGGTACAAACTACAGATGAAGTAATAGTTAACCAAAAATACTAACATGCACAATTGCTTAATTAGTCTATTTGTGGAATGGTTTCATTATTCATTCAACTACCATAAGTTTAATGCAGACTATTAGGTGCTAGGGCTATAAAGATGGATAAGATACTCCTGCAGTCTAGTAGAACAGAAAGACACAAAAGTAATCTTGGTTCTCATGAAACCTAAAAGTATTCATAAATGTAGAAAATAAATTTAGGCCGTGCACGGTGGCTCATGCCAGTAATCCCAGCACTTTGGGGGGGCCGAGGCAGGTGGATCACCTGCAGTCAGGAGTTCGAGACCAGCCTGGCCAACATGGTGAAACCCCATCTCTACTAAAAATACAAAACTTAGCTGGGTATGGTGGCAAGCGCAAGTAATCCCAACTGTTTGGGAGGCTGAGCTGAGAGAATTGCTTGAACCCGGGAGGCAGAGGTTGCAGTGAGCCGAGATTGCACCATTGCACTCCACCCTGGGTGACAAGAGTGAGACTCTGTCTCAAAAAAAAGAAAGAAAAAGAAAATGAATTTAAATACGGCCTTTTTTCTCAGCATAAAATAATTTCTAAATATAAACCTTGTGTGAACAAAAACATTCACTTATAACCCAATATAATCAAATCTAAACTAAGAACAAATCTCATTTAAACATTGTTATTTCTTTGCAATAATTATTGCATACCAAAAAAGAGCCCACTATGAGTTAATGTTACTTAAATAGAACATTGCTCAGCCTACAAATGAAGGTCAGCAGACACCAGTGTCTTGGAATAAAATAGCCCTTTGGCAAGAAAATGAGCCACACCCCATTTAGTTTTTACAAAAATAAAATTCTTTCCAGCTTTACTAAATTGTAGATGTTGCGCACAGCAAGTACTTCTGCAGTAGTTGGTTCTGCAGCTGTGGAAATATTCATGTATGCAGAAGTCCCCAAAAACATCTATTCACCATTACTTGCTCATGCGGCTCTTATACTTTCTGTAGTACAGTATTCTGTTAAGTTTTATTTGACTCGTGGATAATAGCAAGCAACTACAGGTATAGCCGACACCTTAATTTCCTGCCTTGAACTTCTGGCCACAGACTTTTTTTTTTTTTATTTTTTGAGATGGAGTCTTGCTCTGTTGCCCAAACTGGATTGCAGTGACATGATTTCGGCTCACTGCAACCTCGGCGTCCCAGGTTCAAGCAATTCTCCCACCTCAGCCTCTTAAGTAGCTGGGATTACAGGTGCATACCACCATGCTTAGCTAATTTTTGTATTTTTTAGTAGAGGTGGGTTTTCGCCGTGTTGACCAGGTTGGTCTCGAACTCCTGGCCTAAAGCGATCTGCCCACCTTGACCTCACAAAGTGCTGGGATTAGAGGCATGAGCCACCTTGCCTGGCCCATTGTCACAGAATTTAAATTGAGCAGGAATATGTAGGATTTCAAATCTGAGAGCTGTTTCATTTGGTGGAAGAGGAGCAAAGCAATGTGCTATGACTGCTGTATATGGTTTTCTTCAAGAGCAGCAATGAATTTCTGCCATGTACCATGGGAAAGAGCTGTACTTTTAGGGAGAAAGGAAATAAGCCCTGAGAAAAAACCCCATTCTCCTAGTTCCTTTCACAGTTCACCTGTCACACAACAGGTCTTGATACTTGTATTTGAAAGAGTGAAACATGCATGGCCATAAATGCTCCTTGCTGATAACGATTGAATTGGGAAAACCTAATCAGGAAATCAGTGATTTATGAATTACATTGCATAAAATATATAATGATGTGAGCCTATAAGAAGACTAAACAAATGGCTTTCTTAGGTTTTTTTTTTTTCTTTAGGTTTTAGCTATTTTCAGTGAATGATTATGAGTGAATGTTATTGATAGAGTTTTCATTGTGAGAACTGCTAAACTGTAGAGTCAAAGAGGAAATTGGGACCTATTAATATTGTGACTTTTATGCCTGCTTTATTGAGATATAATATCATACCATCTATTTTTATAGATTTTAGTATATTCACAGATACATGCAACCATCACCAATTTGCAAACATTTTCATCACCTCAGAAAGAAACCCCATACACTTTAGCTAACACCTTCCACAGCACTCTACTCCTGCAACCCTAAGCAACCACTAAACTATTTCCTGTCTCCATTGAATTCCCTGTTCTGGATATTACATATAAATGGAGTCATATAATAGGTGGTATTTTGTGACTAGTTTCTTTCACTTAGCATAAGATTTTCAAGGTTCACATACCTTGTAGCAAGTATCAGTACTCTATTCCTTTTTATGGCTGGATAATATTTCATTGTATACCATATTTTGTTTATCCATTTGTCCATCGATGGACATTTGGGGTTGTTTCTACATTATGGCTATCATAAATAATGGGACATGCAAACATTAAGTGTCTACCCATGAGTCAGCTAATGAGTTAGAGGTGGTGCTGACAAGATAACATCTCATTTATTACTACTGTGCTCTTAATATAAATCCTTGCTTTGATTGAGCAGTACTGATTTTTCCATCTAAGTTTAGCTATTTTTTTCTTGTTTCCTGATGCTTATTGGCTTATCATCGACTTGTTCTCAATAACATTTTCCTTAGGAGTATTTATACTGGAATAATAGAAAGCCTGTAAATGCTGTATAATCATCTTTTCTAAAACTTATTGTATAATAGACATTTAGCAAAAAACAATAGACATTTTTGTTTAATCACATTTTTTGAACACTAAGGAGCAAAAGCAAACAGTATTAAGGAGTGCAGAAGTACATGATAAATGCTTTGAAATGCAATGGTTTCAATCAACCCAAAAGCATTATTGAGCACAGTTAATATATTTACTTTTAAATTTACTATTCAAGTATGAAATATATCCACATAGAACACAATTCAAAACTCATAAAGGGCCATAATGATAAGTAAATTAGCCTCTAACAGTTGATATTTTTTAGAAGACATTAGTGTTTTACGTTTAGGGATTTTGACAGTAAGTTTGAGGGAGTCTTTATCTTTTGACCTTTTGGGGTGAATATGAGAATGAAGGAATGTGAAAAGATGATTAAAAGAATGACCAGGCCAGAAATGATGGCTCATGCCTGTAATCCCAGCACTTTGGGAGGCCGAGACAGGAGAATCTCTTGAGCTCAGGAGTTTGACACCAGCCTGGGCAACACAGCAAGACCTCATCTCTACTAAAAATAAAGCAAAATTAGCCAGGCATGGTGGCATGCGCCTATAGTCACAGCTACTCGGAAGGCTGAGGTGGGAGGGTTGCTTGATCCCGTGATCATGCCACTGTACTTCAGCGTGGGTGAGAGAGATCCTGTCTCAAAAAAATGAATAAAATAATTGCCTGCAATTTCAGATTATTCTTTTAAGCACCCTTGACCCCAGATTCACCAGGTGAAAACAGCTAATGACTCATAGAACTTTACTCCGTCATTATTTTCTGGATTCAACCCACAGAGAAATTTTTGGATCCAGTCTCCTTACTCTTATGGGCAGGCAGAACCTTGCAGATCCTTTAGGAAAGGATAGGCCTTCGCTGAGAAAGGTGGGCTGGCGTTCAGTCAAAAAAAAAGGTGCAACTTTCTGGAGTCCTATTTAGAACTTCTTACATATTTAGTAGGCCTTTGCTAATTATTAACAATGTGTCTGGCACACTAACATAAATAAAACTGTGTGCCATCGTTTGAAGAGCTGAGTCTAATCCACCTACTGATTTTTGCAAAGGAGGCAACTGAAGTCAGATTTTGGCTTGCCTCACCTTAGAGTGGTCCAGGACAATGGTGGAGGATCAGGTCGCCATCACTGGAGACCCAGATTGTAGTAATGGAACTGATCCATCATTCTTTTCACTATATATTTAAACTCCACGTCCAGGGTCAACTTTGTTTAGTAGCAGTGCCTCTTCCCTGAATCAGTTTGTATCTACACTTAATTTCTTTCAGAGATTAGCAAAATGACAAATGCTATCTCAATAAAGTTACCATGAACTCTCTGAAACCCGTATCACCTATAACTAAAGCAACTTGCTTTGAGTCTGACAAGCTCTTCCTTAGCTAATGGAAATGCATTAGCAATAGCTTTACAGTGGTAAGCTAATTTTCTAGGTCATCTTCAACCCAGAGTAGTCATATGCTGACAAAATTCCAGTCCTAAACACTGATTGTAAAGAGTTTCCTATATTGTATGTAATATATACAAAAGTTTTTGAAAACTCTAATTCCAGTATATTGAATATACACTGTAGGGTTTATCACTCCTGATTTTTTTTTTTTAATTGAGATGGAATCTCGCTCTGTTGCCCAGGCTGGAGAGTAGTTCTATGATCTTGGCTCACTGCAACCTCTGCCTCCCGGGCTCAAGCAGTTCTCGTGCCTCAGCCCTCCGAGTAGCTGGGATTACAGGTGTGTGCCACCACGTCTGGATAATTTTTGTATTTTTTGTACAGATGGAGTTTTGCCATGTTGGCCAGGCTGGTCTCGAACTCCTGACCTAAAGTGATCCTCCCGCCTTGGCCTCTAAAAGTGTGGGATTACAGGAGTAAACCACCATGCCCAGCCCACTCTTGATTTCTTCCAAACTGGATTTTATCATTCTCAGTCAGTCTTTCCTCCCTATATTACTCCTTGCCTAGAAAAAAATGTCCATTTCATTAATCTATTCATTCACTTATTCAGGTACTTACTGAGCACCTTTTATATGTCAGATAATATTCTAGGCACTGGGGATTATAGCTGTCAATGAAACAGAAAAAAATCACCATCCTTATGAAGCTTACATCCTACTAGGGGAGAGACAGAAAATAAACAATGATTTTATATATTAGATGCTAATGTGTTATGGAGAAAAAGTAAGACTAATGGAATAGGAAGTGGGAAGAAGGGTATTGCCATTTCAAAATATGTGGTCACAGAAGGCACTACTGAGAGGGAGATATTTCAGGCAAGATATGAAGGAAATCAAGGAGTATCCGTGTGAATATTTGGGAGAAGTGTCACTTGAACAAGTAAAAAATACTTCTAATAAAAGATACCTAAATCATCACACATTGATGTGTTTCAGCCCTGAAATTTTCCTTTATGACAGCTCCTTTTTATTTTGGTATTGAACAGAAAAAAATAACTTTCACTCAGATCAAACACTCTAGTGGAGTCATGCACTGACTATATATGCTAAGAATATTGTGTCAGAAGTTGTGTCAAAAAAGTTTTGAAAAAATAAGACCGGGCGCGGTGGTTCACACCTGTAATCCCAGCACTTTGGGAGGCTGAGGCGGGCGGATCATGAGATCAGGAATCGAGACCATCCTGGCTAACATGGTGAAACCCCGTCTCTACTAAAAGTACAAAAAATTAGCCGGGCTTAGTGGCGGGCACCTGTAGTCCCAGCTACTCGGGAGGCTGAGGCAGGAGAATGGCATGAACCCGGGAGGCAGAGCTTGCAGAGAGCAGAGATCGTGCCACTGCACAAAAAAAAAAAAAAAAAAGATAAAGTGGAAATAATGTTTAAAGCAGGATATAGATTTTTTTTTTTTTTTTTTTTTTTTTTTTTTTTTTTTTTTTTTTTTTTTTTTTGAGACGGAGTCTTGCTCTGTCGCCCAGGCTGGAGTGCAGTGGCCGGATCTCAGCTCACTGCAAGCTCCGCCTCCCGGGTTCCCGCCATTCTCCTGCCTCAGCCTCCTGAGTAGCTGGGACTACAGGCGCCCGCCACCACGCCCGGCTAGTTTTTTTTGTACTTTTTAGTAGAGACGGGGTTTCACCGTGTTAGCTAGGATGGTCTCGATCTCCTGACCTCATGATCCGCCCGTCTCGGCCTCCCAAAGTGCTGGGATTACAGGCTTGAGCCACCGCACCCGGCCAAGGATATAGAATTAATACAAGTAAATGTTCTTTATTTTCCCTATTAATTTAATTATACTATATTCTGTGTTGAATTCTGAATTAGATTTAAACTTTTTATTTTGAGATAATTGTAGATTCACACCTACTTGTAAGAAATGGCACATAGAGATCCTATGTGCCTTTACCCAGTTTGTTCCAATGGTAAACTCTTAAAAAACCATAGTACAATAGCAAAACCACAGTGTCGACACTGATACAGACAAGATGCAAATGAGTTTCATTACCAGTAGAATCCCTTTTATTGCCCTTTGATAACAACACACACCTGCTTCCTCCCCTGACCTCCATTTTTGACCCTGGGAAACCACTAATCTGTTCTCCATGTCTATAATTTTGTCATTTAAAAATACTATATAAATGGAGTGATATATAATATGTAGCCTTTGGGGATTAACTTTTTTTCTCTGAGCATAATTCTCTAGAGATTCAACCTAAGTTGATGTTGTGTATGTCAATACCTCGTTCCTTTTCATTGTTGAATAGTACTCCATGGTGTGTATGTACCAAAGTTTATTTAACCGTTCACCTATTGAAGGATATCTGGGCCATTTCCAGTTTTGTAGTTATCGCAAGTATTTGTATACAGGCGTTAGTGTGAACTTCAGTTTTCGTTTCTCTGGGATTAATGCCAGAAGAGTGCAATTGCTGAGTTGTATGAGAGTTGCATGTTTAATTTTATAAGAAATTGCCAAAGTGTTTGCCCAGAGTGACTGTACCATTTTGTGCTTCCACCAGCAATGTATGAGTGATCCAGTTTTTCCACATCCTTGCTAGCCTTTGGTGGTGCCACTGTTTTTTATTTTAGCCATTCTGAGTGATAGCTCATTATAGTTTCATTTTCAATTTCATAATAACTAATGATGTTTAACATTTTTATGCATTTATTTTCCATCTGTTTACCCTCTTCAGTGAAATGTCTGTTCCTGTCTTTTACCTATTTTCTTTCGTTTTTTGAGACAGGGTCTTGCTCTGTTGCCCAGGCTGGAGTGCAGTGACACAATCACGGCTCACTGCAGCGTCAACATCCTGGACTCTACTCACCTTATTTTTCAGCAGTTTTAGATGTTCTAAGGCTTGTTCCTTTCTATGTTAATTTTTAGAAGAAGCTTGTCTATAACTACAAAAACTGTTCTAGGATTTTGAGAGGAACTGAATTAATGAATTAGATTTTGAAATTGCATATGTAATGTTAATAAAGTTAAAAATGGTAATTCTGTTAAGGAAAACAATTTAGTTCCTTACAAAGTCTAAACGCTAGTTCTTATTTTCTGAAGAAATGTGCATTTTTATGATTTTGAAATTATTGAATGAATATTAATTAGCAGTTTCTTTTTTTATTTTTTAAATTTTTTGTGTGGAGATGGGGTCCCACTAAGTTGCCCAGGCTGGTCTCAAACTCCTGATCTCAAGCAATCCTCCCGCCTCAGCCTCCCAAAGTTCTGGTATTGTAGGTGTGAACCACCATGCCCAGCCAGCAGTTTCCTTTCAGCCATAACATTAATGCCTTTTTTAATGGACAAAATTGAAGTTTTTCAAAGTAATGACACATTTTGATTTAGGTATGTAACTGTCAAGTTCCAAATCACTAATATGTTTTTGAATTTAAAAATTTTTGATGGTTTACTTCTGGAATTTTTAAGACCAACCATTAGATTTATAAGGCTGTTAATAAGATTCCTAAACCTATTGTTTTGCCTTAAGGAAAGTATGGTTTACCTTTTCTATTATCCCAAACAAATTCATCTCCCCATATAGCAAAATGGAATATGCTACTAAATAATTGAAATTTAGGGTAATGGAGTTTGGGATATAATTCATGAATAGTAAGTCAAAAGTTTTTAAATGAAAACATTTGTGTATTCTCATGCTTTGGTCGTTGATTCTGCAAAATAAAATCTTAAATTACAAAAAGCATCTGATAAACTTCTTAATTTAAAAGAACACTCAGGCCGGGTGCGGTGGCTCAAGCCTGTAATCCCAGCACTTTGGGAGGCCGAGACGGGCGGATCACGAGGTCAGGAGATCGAGACCATCCTGGCTAACACGGTGAAACCCCGTCTCTACTAAAAAATACAAAAAACTAGCCGGGCGAGGTGGCGGGCGCCTGTAGTCCCAGCTACTCGGGAGGTTGAGGCAGGAGAATGGCGTAAACCCGGGAGGCGGAGCTTGCAGTGAGCTGAGATCCGGCCACTGCACTCCAGCCTGGGTGACAGAGCGAGACTCCGTCTCAAAAAAAAAAAAAAAACGAAAGAACACTCAGAAATTTACTTTCAGGTATTTAAAAAAAGAGGGAGGCTATCAAACTGATTAGGACTGAAGAAGAACTGAAGAGAAAATGTCACCTTGTTGGTTTGGGGTGAGGGAAAATTGAATGAGATCATGCTTTCTTTCTGTCTTGCTTTCTGAAGATAAAGCTTTTCCACTTTTCTGTCTGCTTACTGATTCAGGGTGGTAGGCGCAAAACAAAACGTTCCAGTTGTATTTTCCATCCTATTTATATTTAAATTGGCTCTTTATTCTTCAATAAAGTGTACAACTGTTGGTCTATAACATTATGAATGTGGGATTGAGTGGTTAGACTTAGCAGGAAATCGAAAATCAGAGTCCAAATGTACTACCCTAAGTACAGTAGCAGAATTACTTTTTTTTTTTTTTTTTTTTTTTTTTTTTTGAGACAGAGTCTCACTGTGTGGCCCAGGCTGGAGTGCAGTGGCGCGATCTAAGCTCACTGCAAGCTCCGCCTCCTGGGTTCACGCCATTCTCCTGCCTCAGCTTCCTGAGTAGCTGGGACTACAGGCGCCCGCCACCACGCGCAGCAAATTTTTGTGTGTGTGTGTGTGTGTGTGTATTTTTAGTAGAGACAGGGTTTCACCGTGTTAACCAGGATGATCTCCATCTCCTGACCTTGTGATCCACCCGCCTCGGCCTCCCAAAGTGCTGGGATTACAGGCGTGAACCACTGCGCCCGGCCAGAACTACTTCTATAATGAAAACTTCCCTAAGTTACAGCATCTGGCTCATAGCATTATCATTACAGTGAAGTTTATCATCACTCATATTAGTGATATGTTACTTCCCACTTACTCCTAACCCTGCTTAGGTAATGCAAAACTATAATTTAGAAAGTGTGATTTAAAGAAGATGCAATATAATGGTACTCATTGTAAACACATATCCAGATTTGTTTCTTCACATCTAATTTATCTGTATTTTAAATTTTATTTTGTCTAATGAAAGACTTTTAAAAACTCATTCTCTCGAGCAGTGAATTCTCAGCTAGTGAGCCAGGACAGTCTGCCTCATCAAAATAACTCTGCTAATTGCTTTAGCCAATTTCTGAGGTAATAAGCTGGGAGAGGGAAGAGGTTGGTTACTCATGCATAGGTGACTTTTTGCTAACAGTATGATTTTTAGGAAGTGAAGACCACAAAAGCTTTTGCAGAATTCATTATGATGAGACTTTAGCTGTACCAGGTAACAGATTGCCAAATAAAACACCAAACAAGCAAGATTGGTCAGTTGCAATCCAGTCTGTAGTAATCTGAGCCAGCATAGTGTTATGTTTATGGATTCAATTTCCTCCTCAAAGTCATACAATTGAGGCATCTCAGTAGAAATAAAATAAACAAAGTTTGTAGTGGAGCTCCCAAACATTGGAATGGTAAGGGCATATAACTATTAATACTTTATGAGACCATGGTATTTTTGCAGCCAATCTTAAGGATAAATCTACATTGTGTTCAGGATTCTGTGTTTGGCCAGACTTAACAATGACCATTATGTGTAGAAAATAGCAACCATTGTTGCTGAATTAAACTCTCTCTGGAGATTTAAATATTTTTTTGAAAATTAAGCTAATGGGCCAAGCGCGGTGGCTCATGCCTGAATCCCAACACTTTAGGAAGCCTACACGGGAGGATCACTTGAGGACAGGAGTTTGAGATCAGCCTGTCCAACATGGCAAAAGCCAGTCTCTACTAAAAACACAAAAAGATTAGCCGAGCGTGGTGGTATGCACCTGTGGTCCCAGGTATTCAGGAGGCCGAGGTGATAGGATCACCTGAGCCTGGGGGAGGTTGAGGCTGCAGTAAGCTGTGATTGCACACGGCACTCAGCCTGGGTGACAGAGGGAGACTCTGTCAAAAAAAGAAAGAAAGAAAGAAAGAAAGAAAGAAAGAAAGAGAGAGAGAGAGAGAGAGAGAGAGAGAGAGAGAGAGAGAGAGAGAGAAGAAAGAAAGAAAGAAAGAAAGAAAGAAAGAAAGAAAGAAAGAAGGAAAGAAGGAAAGAAGGAAAGAAGGAAAGAAGGAAAGAAGGAAAGAAAGAAGAAGGAAAGAAGGAAAGAAGGAAAGAAGGAAAGAAAGAGAATAAAACCTTGATGGCAACATAGCCAAAGAAATTAATCAGAGAATAGTGGTGGTTAGAAACAGAAAGCATAGTGGAATAGATGAATTACACCTGGCAAAGGAACTCTAACCTATATTATGTAAAGCTTAGGACAGTCTACTTGTCTGAAAAAGAAATACCAAAAGTATACACACGCAAAAATTTGGATTTTTCAACTGAACTATTTGTGAAAGTTTCCCTCCCACCCCAAATTCAAAAGAAGTATAAAGCAGGCCATTCATGGCAAACTTCCAATGAAATGGAATTAATTTGTATTGTGTTTTGAAAGCGTATATATGTGCTTGCAGGAATTACATGGAAGAATTATAGTGACATAGAGTGGCTCTCAAAGTGAACAATGGAATCTTAAGGTCGTTTTATTAAACAGCAGGTCAACAATTTTTCTCCATGAATGTGACTCCACAATAACAGTGGAAGTCAGAAAATATTTCACATGCAAATATATCAGAAATTCTTCATGGATGTATTTAACACTTTGAAGTGATGGCAACATCTGGTAACAAGTAGAAGCCAGCGTCTTAAAAGCTATGGCTTCATGTTACTACTTCATCTGAATTAGTCATTTAAAGGGGATTTTATATGTCTTCCTAAAAACTGACAAGGTTAATCTTAGACTAGGGCAGGCTGGCAGGAAATGCTAAAGCGGTTCTTTCTTTTGAAGGTTTTGTTATTCCTTGTGAGGTCAAAAAGTAGTTGTTTAAAGTTTGGAAAGCTAAAGCAGTGATGTTTTGACTCTTGACAGTGAGATATTTTTCTTTCTTTTTGGGGGAGGGTATGTGTGGCAAGTTTGAGGAAAAACTTGATACATTGAGAGTTCTTTATACTTTCCACTCCACTTCTTTTCTCTCAAATGAATTTATTTTCTAAAGGTACAGAATTTAGAAATTCGTTTCAATGCCGGGCGCGGTGGCTCAGGCCTGTAATCCCAGCACTTTGGGAGGCCGAGGCGGGCGGATCACGAGGTCAGGAGATAGAGACCATCCTGGCTAACCCGGTGAAACCCCGTCTCTACTAAAAAATACAAAAAACTAGCCGGGCGAGGTGGCGGGCGCCTGTAGTCCCACCTACTCAGGAGGCTGAGGCAGGAGAATGGCGTGAACCCGGGAGGCGGAGCTTGCAGTGAGCTGAGATCCGGCCACTGCACTCCAGCCTGGGTGACAGAGCGAGACTCCGTCTCAAAAAAAAAAAAAAAAAAAAGAAATTCGTTTCAATTGCCAAATCTGAGCATGGATTTGGTGCTGTTTGAAAATGTAACCCACCATGTGTTTGGCCAGATTAGCTTTCAGGAATGATCGTATCTTATACAGTTAGCCAATGGAACAAGAGTAGATAGCTTTTATCCTTATTTATCTGCTTTGCATTAAAAAGACAAATGTTGAAAGTTTATTCTTGACTATGAAATAAACCACTATAATATATGACACTGAGTTAATTCCTTTAGGATGCAATGTCTTCCACATACATCCATTTAATAAATATTTGTTGAGTGCCTACTGTATGCCAGGCACTGTTCTATAAGCTGAAAATAGATTGCTGGACAAAACAGACAAAAAAATCACTGCCCTCGTAGAGCTTATTATATATTAAAATGGTAGAGCAATTTAAAATTATTTAATGCTATCATTAAATATCATTCAACTTTTAAAGATCTTCACTGAATGAGTTTTGAGAACTTTTGCACATACTATCTACAGCTTGAATACGAAAAAAATGACATTTTGTTTGGAATCTAGGTCAAGAAGCTAGAAGCTGATAAGTAAAGTAAATATTTTATTCTGCAATGATCATTTTCAGTTTTCATTTATCAGTGTTATACTTAGGCCTCTTGAGGAATATTACTAGTTTAACTTGTGGATTTCTTCTTGAGGATGGGCTTAATTTGCATTGGGGGAGGTGGTGAAAGGACCTAGTAGCCCTGGAAATTAATGTAAAATCATGGCATTTGTAAAACTATCTTCTGTCATTTGAAAAATTATAGAATACTTAAATGTATTTAATGCTCCTTGTGGAAAATTAATATTGCTCAGTTATTTTTGCCTATGTGAGTAGTACAAGAGCTGACTCAAAGGAGATGACATGATGGTTCCTGTCCTGAAGTGAAATAAGATGATGTTTTGTGGTGGAAAAATGATGTGGTCATGCCCATATTTGCTCACATCTCTTATTCATTTCCTTATATAGAGGGAAACTAGGGAAAGTCTCATTTCTTATTTTTTGTTTCCTTTTTTTATTTTCTTTCATACACCATTTCCCTTTCTTTTTTTCTTAAAATTGCATTATAGTGACTTCCAATTCAATTGGCTCAAGTTGTACTTTATAATGACATAAATACCCCTTAGAAAGGTCATAGTGGAACCATTATACCCATTTTACGGAATTGATTACATATATAGACACAGCCATTCTGAGTCCCTTGAGGATATGAAAAGCATGTTGTAGAAATCCTCATATTTCCTGATGCCAACTAGTATAGTGCCTTTTACAGAATAGATGCTTAATCAGTGTTTATCTATTGAATAAATATGAGCCAGGAAATTTAATTTTGCTCTCCAAAATCCCAAGTCCTTTATATAAGCAGGAAGAAATTTTAAAAAATGTTTCTTGTTTGTTTTGTTTGTTGGTTGGTTGGTTTGTTTTTTGAGATGGAGTCTTGCACTGTGGCCTGGGCTGGAGTGTGCTGGCGCAATCTCAGCTCACTGCAAGCTCTGCCTCCGGGGTTCAAGAGATTCTCCTGCCTCAGCCTCCCAAGTAGCTGGGATTACAGGTGCCTGCCACCATGCCTAGCTAATTTTTTTGTTTGCATTTTTAGTAGAGACGGAGTTTCACTATGTTGGCCAGGCTGGTCTCGAACTCCTGACCTCATGATTTGCCCTCCTCAGCCACCCAAAGTGCTGGGATTACAGGTGTAAGCCACCGCACCTGGCCAAGAAAAATCTAATTTGCTGTGTATGAGTAGGATGTTAACTCATTTTGTAACATATATTTCCTTTCTTAATCTTTTGAAAAATTTATTAAAATTTTCTAAACAGGCCGGGTGCTGTGGCTCACGCCCATAATGCCAGCACTTTGGGAGGCCGAGGCGTTCGAGACTAGCCTGGCCAACATAGTGAAACCCCGTCTCTACTGAAAATACAAAAAAAAAAAAAAAGAATTAGCCGGGTGTGGTGGCAGGCACCTGTAATCCCAGCTACTTGGGAGGCTGAGGCAGGAGAATTGCTTGAACCCAGGAATGGGAGGTTGCAGTGAGCCAAGATTGCACCACTGCACTCCAGCCTGGGGGACAGAGTGAGACTCCATCTCCAAAAAAAAAAAATAAGTTTCTAAACAATACTGTACATGTTATGTCATGATTGTCATGATAAAGTCATGCCTTTTAGACATGAACCTGATTGAGCAAAATGTGCTTTGAAGTAGATAAGCTGTAGATTTTTGTCTCGCCTGAATTGATATTAAAGAGATGTTTTTTCATTTCACAGTTCAAAAGTACAGAACTCAGGTTAAAACCTAGATATGTAATTTTGTTAATTTTATTTTCAGTTTGAAGATTCTTGTTAAAACCTGCATACTTCATAGGTTTGCTGTCTCTAAAATTAGATGGCTCCTTCATAAATATTACTGAATAAAGCACCAGTTTTCAAAAAGTGTGGCGCATGGGCCCATGGGAGTTAAAATTACTTTCATGATAAAACTAAATTGTTGTTTGCTTTTTCACTGTGTTAACATTTGCACTGATGATGCAAAAGCAGTAGTGGGTAAAGCTGTTGAATCAAGATAGTGGCCCCACCTGTACTAATAGCCATTGTGTTCCTCAGCCCCACACCATCACCTTTAGAAAAAAATCTTATACGTTTCATTTACAAATGTACTTGATGAAGCAGGAAAAAATAATTTTATTAAATCTCAATTCTTAGGTATGCATCTTTTTTAATACTGTGTGTGATGAGATGAGACGTACCCATAAAGTATTTCTGCTGCATATGGATATGTGATGATTGTCTTGAGGGAAAGTACTTGTGCAGCTGTTTGAGTTGTAAGCTAAACTAGCTGCCTTTTAAGAAATAGAAAACCAGGCTGGGCGCGGTCGCTCACGCCTGTAATCCTAGCCTTTTGGGAGGCAGAGGTGGGTGGATCACGAGGTCAGGAGATCGAGACCATCCTGGCCAACACGGTGAAACCCCGTCTCCACTAAAAATACAAAAAATTAACCGGGCGTGGTGGCAGGCGCCTGTAGTCCCAGCTACTCAGGAGGCTGAGGCAGGAGAATGGCCTAAACCTGGGAGGTGGAGCTTGCAGTGAGCCGAGATTGCACCACTGCACTCCAGCCTGGGCGACAGAGCAAGACTCCGTCTCAAAAAAAAAAAAGACAACCATTTTTACTTTGAAAGATTAAATTAACTGATTATTCAGACCCAAGTATCTAACAGATACTTTATTTTTTTAAAAAATGAACCAAGTGTGCCTATCACTGCAAGGGAAACAACTGAGAGTATTTGTTGCCAGTGCTAAAATTAGAACTTTCAAGCAAAATTCAAAATTTTGAGAACTTGCATTAGTCACCATTTTATCCGATCAATACTTAGGCTTTTCTAATGAAATATAATTAATGAAAATGATTTGTTAGTTTGTATAATGAAGTGTGTCAGCATTTGGAAGACCCGCATAACTTAATGAAACAATATTTTTCCAAATGACTAATGCATGATGTTACAAAATCAAGCATGGGTAAAAGGCCCATTCTAAGTGCAAGACAGACCAATAGATTTTGAAAAAGTCATTGATATTGTATCAGACTCTACATTGCAACCAACCTTTGAGAAACTACCACTTCTGGAGTTTTGGTGTAGTATTGAAGAATATCTGTAAGTATCTAGAAAGCCTCTTAAAATATTTCTCTTCTTTTGCAACAGTTTATCTGTAGGAGGCCAGATGTTCTTCATACACTGAAACCAAAACTAGCATTGCAAAAGATTGAATGCAGAAGCAGATATGAAAACCCAGCTTTCTTGTACTAGGTTAAATATTAAAGCGATTTGTAGCAATGTAAACAATGCCACTCTTCTCACTACACTTTTTTTGAAAATATAGTTATTTTTCATTAAAAAGCTTATGTTAACACGTAGTGGGCTTATTCTTATTTTTAAACAAATAAATATCTTAAAAGTTTCATAGTTGCAATTTTTGATGTGACAAATGCACTGATAGATCTAACCCATGTGTCACCGAGCTCTTTGGGATCCTCAGATCCTGAGGCCAAAAAGTTTAGGAACTGCTGAGTTGGGTTTTTGGTGGTTGTTTTTTCCCCCCTTATCCCTTTGCCCCACCCCTCCACTTTTCTCCTGTTCCCCTCTCCTTCCTTTTCTGTTTTGAGTGAGAGAGAGACCCTCAGGATAGAAAATTGTAGAGCATGTGAGTTATTCCTTTGTATGTTTTTATAAGCTATGAACTGAACATGTGTGACGTTTAAATTCATTCCTTTCCCCATGTGTAATTCGACGTATTTTGACCTTTTCTTTATTTATTTTAAAATTTTGATTACTTAGTTACACAAATAAAGAGCTAGTAAATACTATCAGGGAGACAGCCCTTGGAATATTGAATTTTATATTTTCTTTTGCGACAGTCTTGCTCTGTCGCCCAGGCTGCAGTGCAATGGCAAGATCACAGCTCACCTACTGGGCTCAAGCTATCCTCCTACCTCAGCCTGCCAAGTAACTGGGACTACAGGTGACAGCCACCAAGCCCAGCTAATTTTTTTGTAAAGACAGGGTTTTGCCATGTTGCCCAGGCTGCTCTCGAACTCCTGGGCTAAAGTGATCCACCCACCTCTGCCTACCAAGGGGCTGGGATTACAAGCACAAGCCACCACGCCTGGCCAGAATATTGAAATTAAGATATATTCTAACTTATTTTTTCCAAAATATGAAAAAAAATACATAAATGACTTGACTATTAAAACTGACACATCCATGCAACAAGTTTATATACCTAATGCTGTGCCTGGTATGAATTTCCTAAACTTTCCAATATTGTCCCAAAATTACAGTAGTAGTTTCTTGAATGTAAACTTGTTGCCTGTTTTATATGTTAGATCCCTTTGCTTCTATGCTTCACTCACTATGTTTGTTTGTTCGCTTTGTTTTTATAAGTCATGAAGATGGAAAAAAAACTGTTTCATGAAAGGAAAATAGATGAGTGTTGTTGAGGTGTGTCATTAAGCACAGGGGGAGAGGCCTCCAATGTATGTGTCACACACGGAAAGTATACCTAGTACTGGGTGTGGTGGAGAGCAGGACGTCTGCATGAAAGTTTTAAGAGACTTTAAAAATACTATGCCTGGCTGTTGTGTTACAGCTACATATTCCACTGATACTTATGTGAAACTCCTATAACTTTTTGGGGTGTGCCTCTTTTCTCCACCCTGGGGTGGGAGTGTATCCACAAGTCCATGTGTGAGAACTCTTAACTTTCTGTTTGTTTTTTGAGATAGAGTCTCATTCTGTGGCCCAGGCTGGAGTGCAGTGGTGCAATCTCTGCTCACTGCAATCTCTGCCTCTAGGGTTCAAGCTGTTCTCCTGCCTCAGCCTCCCGAGTAGCTGGGACTACAAGCACAGGACACCATATCTGGCTTTTTTGTATTTTTGGTAGAGACGGGGTTTCACCATGTTGGCCAGGCTGGTCTCAAACTCCTGACCTCAGGTGATCCGCCCATCTCAGCCTCTCAAAGTGCTGGGATTACAGGCCTGAGCCACCGCGCCCGGCCCGGCCTGAACTCTTAATGCCCGGCCTGAACTCTTAACTTTATGGTTTCTGTTTGTAACATCTAGAGAGAATGAGAGTGAGAATTTGGTTTCCATCGGCTTTCCTTAGCATTCATTTTGATGAATTTGGGATGCAATTTAAAAGCTGTTTTCATTCTGCGGCCTGTTGATGGAAATGTAGAATTTATCACAGAACCCTTGCCACCATCTTGCATTCCCAAACCAGTATTCATTACCCATAGTAAAAACGGAGATCCTGTTCACATACGTGCACATACACAGACACGCTCCCCACCGTCCCCTTCACGCACACACCCACACACACCTCAGATGGTGAGTGAGATAGAAGTTTACAAAATGGGCCACATGCTAAAACTTGTTAGTCATGTGGTAGAACTGTCTTTTAGCCTGGGTGCGATTGTTCACACCTGTAATCCCAGCACTTTGGGAGGCCAAGATGGGTGGATCACCTGAGGTCAAGAGTTCTGGACCAGCGTGGCCAACATGGTGAAAACCCGTCTCTACTAAAAATACAAAAATCAGCTGGGCATGGTGGCAGGTGCCTGTACTCCCAGGTACTTGGGAGACTGAGACAGCAGAATAGCTAGAACCCGGGAGGTGGCAGTTGCAGTGAGCTGAGATCGTACGACTGCACTCCAATCCGGGTGACAGAGCGAGAATCCATCTCAAAAAAAAAAAAAAGAAAAGAAAAGAAACAAAAAACTGGCCGGGCACGGTGGCTCACGCCTGTAATCCCAGCACTTTGGGAGACTGAGGCGGGCAGATCACGAGGTCAGGAGATCGGGACCATTCTGGTTAACACGATGAAACCCCGTCTCTACTAAAAATACAAAAAATATTAGCCGGGCGTGATGGTGGGGACCTGTAGTCCCAGCTACTCGGGAGGCTGAGGCAAGAGAATGACGTGAACCCAGGAGCGGAGCTTGCAGTGAGCCGCGATCCCGCCACTAAGACTCCGTTTCAAAAAAAAAAAAAAAAAAAAACCAAAACTGTCTTTATGTCCTACACCTAGCATTTACTAAGTAGAAGATGTGCCCTTTTGAAGGGCATATCTACTCCTAGAACTTTAACTACAATGTTTTGCAGTAGAAACAGATGCTATTATATTAAGGTGAAGTGACTAGAATTAGTAACTTGGTGTTGACAGATCACGCTAATCAAAGATTAGCGTTGGAGTTTAGAAAGCTGGAGAGCATAAATATTCCAGATGACCAGGAAAGGAAAAGTCAGAGAAACAGTTTTTAAGTAGCACTGTTATAATGACCTGTAAAACTTGAAATGAGAGAAAGCTGTTTCTAAAATGAAGAATTACATATTTAAAACATTAGTTTCCTCAATGATACTGCTACATATCTGAAAAGGGTGGTTACGTAGCATTTGGGACAGACCCATCTCAGTGGTTTGAGGCAACAGGTGTGGCTGAAGAAAAGGTAAGGCTGGGCAAAAACCAACATTTCTGGTCTAAACTGATACTGTCTTCTTACTTGAGGCAGTTGCCTGTGCCCTGGTTTTCTCTGTCTGAAAAATGAATGATAACACATACTCTTCAAAGTAGCTCAAAATGCTTGGTAGTTACCTACTATTCCCTGATAGGCCACAGGCAGATAGTTCTATGCTTAGAAATGGAGAATTTGATACTCAGAAAAGTTGAAGAAGCTTCATTCACATAGTGAGTCAGCAACAAAGACAGATGGAAAAACATGTCCTCTGACTCCTGCCATTATATTCCTTCTCTTCTGCATTATGTTGCCTTTTGATATTTCATGAAGGTTTTGTGATTGGTGAAATAAATTAAAGCACTTCCATGAAGGAGACAAAATGTGACCCAGTGTCTGCTGATGGTGGTTAGTGATGAGGACAGGGGAACGCTCTGCCTCATAATGGGGACGATCCGGTGAGGGCTCCTTTTCACAGGTGATCACACTGTGAGTCACCTCCTTATGCTGAGAGTTTAGTATGCTATTATAAAATACTTTATTGTAGGCCGTGTAAAAATTACCATTGTCGCCAGGCGCGGTGGCTCAAGCCTGTAATCCCAGCACTTTGGGAGGCCGAGACGGGCGGATCACGAGGTCAGGAGATCGAGACCATCCTGGCTAACACGGTGAAAACCCGTCTCTACTAAAAAATGCAAAAAATTAGCAGGGCGAGGTGGCGGTCGCCTGTGGTCCCAGCTACTCGGAGGCTGAGGCAGGAGAATGGCGTGAACCCGGGAGGCGGAGTTTGCAGTGAGCTGAGATCCGGCCACAGCACTCCAGCCTGGGCGACAGAGCGAGACTCCGTCTCAAAAAAATAAAATAAAATAAAATAAAATAAAATAAAATAAAATAAAATACTTTATTATATTATTTATGAAGGACTAGAGTATCTATTGTCTTACTTTCTTTCATTCTCATGAGGTAGAATAGAGCCGCAGATGGCATTATGCATGCTTTATCCCAGACAGATGATAATAATATCTGCCACTTACTGAGTACCTTGCTGGACTCAAACACTCTTACATATTTATATCTTCCCATTGGGCCATCATGTGGACCTTGTGAAATACGTGGAATAGCTCCATTGTTATAGATATGAACCCGGGGCTCAGAGAAGCTAAGTAATTTGTTCAGGGTCGCACAGACTTACAGGTCTGTCAGACTCCTAAGACCCTGATGCTTTCATTGTGCTGCATTTCCTTTCAAATTATTAACTTGCCCTATGTCAGTACAGAAATGGCCTCCTCAGCCTAGCCCAGTGCTCCAACTAATTGTTCTCTCTCATAAAAGGCACTCACAACTAACCAGTTGCTTAATTTAGCAACTCACTGATTAGATTGCTAGACCAGTTAAAGGCACATTTCAATAATGAGAGCAGTTATCACATATCTAGTACTTACCATGTGCCAGACTCTGATCTAAATTTATGACACATATTCAATCATTTAAGCCTTGCAACCATGTATAAAATAGTGAACTGCGATATGATGGAGTTTTTCTTATTTTCATCCCGGGATGAGAAAATAGAGGCAGAAGAGTTTTAAGCAATTTGCATGGTTAATAAAGTGTGGAGCCAGGATTTGAACCCAATCTGGCTCTAGACCTCTTTACTACGGCTCTCAGTTAGAAAAGTATTCAGTTCAGCAAGTGTTGATTTAGTTCCTGTGTGCTATGCCAGCAGAAAATATAGTTCCTACACAGAAGAGCTTACATTTTTGACATAAATCAAAATGTATATACTTGAAATAAATGCTACAACACCTTAGCATATGGGGTGTAAATGTTGTATATGGATGAAAATGAATAATAGAGACTGTAAGTGAGTTGCCTGAGAGTTAATTTGCCTTCGCAAGTAATGTTCTTGACTATGGACGAGTGACTTGGGCACTGGGGAGAAGCTGTTCCATGTGTTCTAAAATAAGCAGGTTACTTGGCTACTGTTCAAACTCTAAATAGGTATATGGGTTGTAGCTATTTGACCTGAACTAACTTTAAATTCCCCTGAGTCCTTGTATGATTTTGGAAAAAAAAGAAGAAGAAGAAAGAAAACTTTTCTCTTTAAATGCTGCGTTTAAGTTAGAATTTATTAAATTCTCGACAAAATACTGCCAGGCTGACAGGAAGGGGATTTGTAAGTATTGTATCATTCTTTTGTCAGGGTGTTCTCTTTTTCTAGCAGGAAGTGTTGTGACTTGCTCTCTAAAGTTGCAATTGTAAGAAGAATGTTGGGTTTCCAGATTGCTTTTCTGGGCGTGGGAGAAGGTTCTGTCTATCAGTGCTGTGAGAAAGGAAAGAACCAAGTTTGCTCTCAGCGGGTAACTATTTTAATATTATCTTGACAGGCTCTAACTTTCAGATTACTAAATCTAAATTTAAATACTAAATGATTAAGCAGAAATTTACTTTAGAAAGCTTGAAATTCCTGTTATTTATTTGTGCAGTTAAGCATTTGGAGTCACTTTAAAAAATACTATTTACTCAACTAGAATAAAATTTTTGTTGAGAGAAAATTTTGAAGTTTAGATTCTAACCTGTTCTGTGTGTATTCTGTATTTGTCTTTATTTAGAGATTGTTTAGGGAGTTTATACTTTTTAAAAATGGGTTTTGAAGTCCTAATTATATATTTGTATTTATCAAGTATCTAAAACACTAAATAATAGAAATTATTGTCTATATTTGTGGTGGGGGAGGAAGTTCAAATGCCTTTGATCCCAGTTAAATGGTTTTTCAAAATTGCGTAAAATGGAGATTGAGGTGGCTGTCATGACAGAACATGCCATGATTAAATTAGTATTCTACTCTTCCTAAGTGGGTTAAATCAAACAGTTGTCTCAATGTTTATAATTTATAAAATAATAAAAATCACTGGTGATTAAATTTTGATGGTATTGGTACTTGGCAGCAATAGTGATTTCTGGTGCTCGGATATATCAGGATTTTCCATCACATGGTTGTCATATAAGTTTAATTTCCCCATATTTCCAGCAAAGGGAAGTATAGCTAGTTACATAGTCAATCCTCACTCTGAGTTGAATCACCTCTTGGACTGGTTGTACTTAGTATACGCATATGAAGTAAAAAGTGAAGTATGAAACAAAACAAACCAGTTTTTTCAATTAACAAGTGCTGTATTTGCTAACATATAAGCAAGGTATATAACACTGTAGGAGGCATTTTCAGTGACTTGCCGATAGCTTTCTGCTTAGTGTATATAGTGATTTGAGTTGTAGGTCACAATATTTTATGGCATTTTTATTTTAAATTGAAAGGAAGCATGATAACTAGTCTGATCTTGCGTAATGTCTCTCTCTCTCTCCCTCTCTCTCTCTCTCTCTCTCTCTCACACACACACACACACAGGCACACACACACCCCACACACATATCCCTGAAAGTTGCCCTTGGCTTCACTCCAACATATGTTAATTTTCATAAGAAAGGAAACTGAAAATACTTCTTAGGTATGAACATTAATGAATTTCATTAGCAGCAGATTTATTTTCCCATAAATTATTCAGATTTTTGGGGTAGATGTAAAAGTTTACTTAGGAGGTATGGAAGACATTAGACCTTTTAAAAGAAAAGTGGGCTATTTCAATCTAAGAAGTTAGTTAATGTATCTTAGCTTTCTGAAGCTAGGGGAGGGAGAGGTGTTTTTTTGTTGTGCCTTTGGGTTTGAAATAGTATTCTTCATCCCAGGAAAAGGGGCTTTTAGATCATAATTAAGACTTGCATTAAATAGCTGCAAAATTCTTGCCTGAGAAACATTTAAATGATGTCTTTAATCTGACCAAATTGAATTGAATATTTCTATTATTAGAAAAAGCTATGTATTTATTTTTAAATAGCCATTGCTTTCAGATCTTATCTTTATTAAGCATAAAAAAAGGAAAGGAAACTTTTACCTAAAATGGAGGTATTTGATATTCCTCCAGGAAATGACACAGGATTGGGCACCCTTTGGGGGTTAAGTGACTCATAGATATTGGACTGAAAACAAAACAAAACAAAAAATCAATTAGAATCTAGCTAATCATCAATTATAGCACAGAATAGAGATATTTCCAGAAAAAATGAACTCATTTCTTAATAGCTATGTAGGGATGAAATCACAGGATTTCTGAGATTTGCTTTAAAGTAATTCAGGGAAGAGAGACAGATAGGGAAGGAGGGAGGGAGCAGAAAGGACAGGAAGAGAGAATAGATGAACCAAGCAAATGTGGAGAAATCTGGATAAATGTAGAATCTGTGATGGGTTTATGGGTGTTTTTTGTGCTATTTTCTCTTGTATATATTGAAAATATTGACAATAAAAATGTTAGTAGACCTTTAGTTTGGGGCAATTTATATTTCCTTACTTCCTTTCTCTCTCTCTCTCTCGCTCTCTTTCTCTCTCTCTTTCTTTTCTTTCTGATGGAGTCTCACTCTGTTGCCCAGGCTGGAGTGCAGTGGCTTGATCTTGGCTCACTGCAACCTCTACCTCCCAAGTTCAAGAAGTTCTCCTGCCTCAGCCTCCCATGTAGCTGGGATTACAGGCGCCCACCACCATGCCCGACTAATTTTTGTATTTTTAGTAGAGACGAGGTTTCACCATATTGGCCAGGCTGGTCTTTAACTCCTTATATTTACTTCTAAATGTTAACTTTTATCTATAAATTGCAGGCCTGTCAAAACATGATGTACGCATGATGTGTATGACTGTAAAGGTTAAATGTGCTGCTTGAATGCCGAAATGATTGAAAGTGAAAACTGCTTCTGAAAAGGTTTATTTCTGTTTGATTTTCAGCTAAATTCAAAGGACAGGTCACAAACATCTTGAAGAGTCTTGTAGTATCTTGAAGTATTGAATAAGGGTAGTTAAAGCATGATAACAGGCCAATTGGATGTGAAGAATGTGAGGACGTTATTGATTTTGACTATTTTGTTCATAGCTTTCTCCAATACAGTATGTGTTTTTAAAACCATGTGAGAGGACTATATAACCTTCATGATGTGTAGGTCTGTGCACTTTCCCTACTCACCTCCATGGAAATTTATTTATTGAACAAACATTCGGTAGGTGCTTGTTGTGAGCCAAGATACAAAGTCAAATAAGATACCAACCGTGCTTTCAAGGAGCTCACAGGCTCATGGAGGAGATAGAGAAAGAAATACATGTAATCACACTGAAAGCTGAAAAGGGCTAGGAATATGGGGAAGGGGAGGAACTGGTTAGCAACTATGACCCTATGATGCATCGCCTTTAAAATAATACAAGACTGGGCGCAGTGGTTCATGCCTGTAATCCCAGCATTTGGGAAGGCCTGGGTGGGCAGATCACTTGAGGTCAGTAGTTCGTGACAAGCCTGGCCCACATGGTGAAACCCCGTCTTTCCTAAAAGTACAAAAATTAGCCAGATGCGGTGGCTCATGCTTGTAATGCTAGCTACTGCGAAAGCTGAGGCAGGAGAATCACTTGAACCCAGGAGGCGGAGGTTGCAGTGAGCTGAGATAGAGCCACTGCACTCCAGCCTGGGCGACAGAGCAAGACTCTGTCCCAAAATAATAATAATAATATAAAAAGGCTGGGCGCGGTGGCTCACACCTATATTCCCAGCACTTAAGGAAGCTGAGGCGGGTGGATCACCTGAGGTCAAGACTTCGAGACCAGCCTGATCAACATGGTGAAACCCCCTCTCTAGTAAAACTACAAAAACTAGCCAGGCATGGTGGTGGGGGCCTGTAATCCCAGCTACCTGGGAGGCTGAGGCAGGAGAATCAATTGAACCCGGGAGGTGGAGGTTGCTGTGAGCCGAGATCATGCCATTGCACTCCAGCCTGGGCAACAGAGCAAGACTCTGTCTCAAAGCTAATAATAGTAATATAATGTAATGTAATATAATACAAACAGAAAATTGGAGATGGCTTAATTGATTGTGGGTATTACAGTGGTAGAAGAGGGCTAAAATGGCTTAGTCTAACCCCATGCATGACTTTGCAAATAACTCTTCTGCTCTCATCTCTCTTCCTCGCCCTTCTTAATAAACCTTTATATGTTTCTCATGCATCCACAAGGGTTATTGGAGCATTGTACGTGCAGAACAGAGCCATCTCTTCTTCACATTAAAGAGTAGACTGATGTTTAAGTCTCCTTAAAGGTTTTAGATATATCCAAGGCCAAATTATAGTTATAGGTAGGCAGCTACTTGGAGTCGGATAAAGGGTAGAGTTAGCCTTCAGTCACAGATAGAGCCTCTAAAGTTCATTTCTCAATTGATTTGGAATTCGAAGCATATTTTGTCATGGAAATAGTAGTAAGGTTTTTCAGGTTACTTTACAAGTATCCCTGAAATTTTATATTATGTTATCTGACATGATACGGTTTTGTTCTATGATATTTTATTTTCATTGTCTTCTAGGTGAATTGTAGAAGCACAGTTGCTAAATATATCCAAATTTATGTTCCATCAGCCAGTTACTTTATTCTGTAGTTCCTGATACTATACAGTCTAATCAGTGTGTATAATAATGCCTCATGAGAAAATACTGTCAATTTTATTTGGGGTACCTAATGATGTCCTCTGTTTAGTTGTACAATTTGCAGCTGAAATATTAAGTAGAATGAACAGAAGAGCTAGACCTGAAAAAAAACTTTCCAAAGTGAAGTCTGCTATACGTGGTGATTATTTCTTTCATAGATGTTTGCTCGCCACATTGACTATAAGAAGCAATTTTTGGCTGGGCATGGTGGCTCATACCTGTAACCTCAGCACTTTTGGAGGCCAAAGCGGACAAATCACTTGAGCCCAGGAGATCAAGACCAACCTGGACAACATGGCAAAACCCCATCTCTCCAAAAAATACAAAAATTAACTGGATGTGGTAGTGCGTGCTTCAAATCCCAGTTACTCAGGGGGCTAATGTGGGAAGATTTCTTGAGCCCAGGAGTTGGAGGCTTCAGTTATCATGACACTGCACTCCAGCCTGGGCGACACAGTGAGATTCTATCTAAAAAAAAAAAAAGAAGCAGCAGCAATTTTTGATAATGCTGATGTGCTAGAATCAATGCACTGTAAAACACTCTACCACTTTTCCTTCTGCTTCAACCTTTCCTAAACTTTTAGGACTAGGAACCTATGACACATGTGAGGGCATTTAGGTTTTGACTCCCTTATTTTGACTTTCAGAGCAACAAATCATTAAATAAAAATTGTGTATATAGCCTCTTACGCGTTTACAATTAGTCCTTTACCAAGATTCCTTGAAAGTTTCCTAAAATGAGTAAGGAAAATTCCAAGCAAAATTCCAAGCCGCTTGTTCTTGAGAAAAATCTTAAAAAAAAATATTAAAATGAAAAGTAAATCACATAGATAACTTGAATGTTTGTTTTATATTAAGACTAAGTTATTGGCACTGATATAATGGGAGTGGTTGTTCACAATACTTAGCATTCAGGAGGCTGAAATTAAGCAGTATTAATACAGAGAAGCAGAAGCCTGTCATATATAGGAATGAATGTGTCAGGAAAAAGTAAGCATTTGTGTGCTTTTTTCAGAATGTTGCCTGTTTTATGATCAGTGCCAATTTAACACCAATGTTTTAAATAAATAACTTTCAGAACTCTGTATAGTCTTTACTGAACTAATTGTCTATATTCTGTATGTTTTATACAATTAAAGTTTTGGTTATTTTAGTTCATGGCTTAAGTGAATCCCTTATCCTTTTAAGTGATGAAAACAAATTACTATTAGCTGGAGGGGGTTACTATCTGCATTTTCTGGCAAATGTTCTTATTTCTCGATATCATGATCATATTTGTTAGTAGCTTTTTAAGTTATTTTCCAAAGGCTATACTGGGCATGTACCTTCTCTCTGCAAAGCAATGTGTAGTCTCTTTGTTTTTGTTTTTCTGGGAAGAGTAGTTAATTGGCTGGGCACTGCAGCTCAAGCCCGTAACCCCAGCACTTTAGGAGGCTGAGGCAGGAGGATCACTTGAGCCCTGGAGTTTTAGTCCAGCTTGGCAATATAGTGAAATCCTATCTCTACCAAAAAAAAAAAAAAAAAAAAAAAAAGAAATAAAATTTAAAAATTAGCCAAGTATGGTGGTGCATGCTTGTAGTCCTAGCTACTGGGGGTGGGAGATGCTGAAGCAGGAGGATCACTTGAGGCCAGGAGTTGGAGGCTGCAGTGATCATGCCACTGCACTGCAGCGATCATGCCACTGCACTGCAGCCTGGACAACTCAGCAAGCCTCTATCTCAAAAAGAAAAAAAAAAAAAGGAAAGAGAGAAAAAATAGTTAATTACCTTTCCTCCAACACATTCTTTTGCTTTCTTTCTTTTTTTTTTTTTTTTTTTTTTTTTTTTTTTTTTTTTTTTTTTCCAGCTATGCTTGGAGAAATACATCATTTTTTTTTTTTTTTTTTTTTTGAGGCGGAGTCTCGCTGTGTCGCCCAGGCTGGAGTGCAGTGGTCCGATCTCGGCTCACTGCAGCCTCCGCCTCTTGGGTTCAAGCAATTCTCCTGCCTCAGCCCCCTGAGTAGCTGGGACTACAGGAGCATGCAGGCACGCCCTGCTAATTTTTGTATTTTTAGTAGAGACAGGGCTTCACCATGTTGGCCAGAATGGTCTTGATCTCTGACCTCGTGATCTGCCTGCCTCGACCTCGCAAAGTGCTGGGATTACAGGTATGAGTCACTGCACCTGGCCGAGAAATACATCTTTTTAATTGTGCTTCACAACTTTGTGTCCTGGGCAAAGTCAGTGACTATTCCAGGCACTTGTTTATTCCCTAATACAATTTAGGGAATGAAGTTATGGAACTCTACAGACGTTTCAACTTTCAAATTCTCATTGCCGTAATCACTGGGTATTGGGAATACTGGGAATTTTCACTACCCTCTAAACATTGCAATTGGTTGGAGTATTTTATTTACTTTTTATTTTTATTTTATTTTTTTTTTTAGAGGCAGGCAACCATAGCTCAATGCAGCCTCAAACTCCTGGGTTTAAGTGATCCGTCTGCCCCAGCCTTCCTAGTAGCTAGGACTACAGGCTTAGGCCACCATGCCGGCTGATTTAAATTTTTTTCTTTCTTTTTTGTTTTTTTTAGAGAAGGAGTCTTGCTATGTTGTACAGGTTGGTCCCGAACTCCTGGCCTCAAGCAATTCTCCCACTTCTGCCTCCCAAAGCACTGGGATTATAAGCATGAGCCACTACCCTCAGCCTCAGTTGGTGTATTTTTTAAGCCATGCCTATGTAACCAACATCCAGCAGTGGGGGTAAAAGGTGAAGTTTAGAGTGTTCTCCAGAAACAAACAATCTTGAAATGAGACTTGCAGAGCAAAGAATTACACAAGTTTTTGTGTGCTATTCGTGAAAGAAGTGTTCTGTTTTACTGAGGAAGATTGTTCTCTTTGACCAAGTTTAAGAATCTGTGTAAAGAAGGTAGATAAACTGAACCAAGTAGGACAATGGAAGTCCCAGCTAGACTGTCCTCATATCTACTTATGTAACTATAGAGAGAAGTCTATAATTACATTTCTAAATTTTGTGGCAAGATTCTAAATTCTATGGGAGTTGAAGTGAAAGATCAGTGGGAGGTGGAGTCATTGGGAAACATGCTTTGGGAGAGGATGAGGTTTCTGGACCTTGCTTGAAGGGTGAGTAGAATTTGGATAGAGAGAGAGGAAAAATAGAGGAGGGTATTCTAACCTTGAGAAGCAGATAGAGAGAGAGGAAGTTTTTTTTTTTTTTTTTTTTGAGACGGAGTCTTGCTCTGCCGCCCAGGCTGGAGTGCAGTGGCCGGCTCTCAGCTCACTGCAAGCTCCGCCTCCCGGGTTGACGCCATTCTCCTGTCTCAGCCCCCCGAGTAGCTGGGACTACAGGCGCCCGCCTCGTCGCCCGGCTGGTTTTTTGTATTTTTTAGTAGAGACGGGGTTTCACCGTATTAGCCAGGATGGTCTCGATCTCCTGACCTCGTGATCCGCCCGTCTCGGCCTCCCAAAGTGCTGGGATTACAGGCTTGAGCCACCGCGCCCGGCGAGAGAGAGGAAGTTTTTAATGGGAGACAGGAAAAGCAGAAGAGACCAGGATAAAACAAAAGGTACTGATAGAGGAGAATCCAGGACCAGCTGTAATAGAAGAAACACAGTTTCGTGAGAGTACTGGGAAGATAAATTTTATCTTGGGTGTGGACAATCTGAAGATACTTCCTGAAATATGCTTTTGAAGTGTCTAGATAGATGGGTGAAGAGCATTCCACTGGAGAGACCCAGTGGTCTCTCCAGGGAGTGGAAGAAGTGGGAAAATACATGGCCTGTTTGGGGAATAAGGTCTCTTGAGAGTGTTGGGTTCAAGGGTGTAGTCGTATAATGGGAAGTAACATTGGAAAGATGGGCAGACATTAGCAAGAAGTCAAGTCAGAAAAGTGTAGGGGCTTGAATGCTGTACTAAAAAGGGACTTTCTTTTGTATGAAATGTTTATAAGGTCTACTCTTCAGGAGGTTAGCAGTGTAAAGATTGCACTGGAGGAAGACGGAACAGCAGGCAGATCTGATAAAAAGCTTTTGGAGTAGGCCAGACAAGAGGTGATAAACAGATACGATGAAAGAATCTCAAAGATTGCAAGGCAAGAATCCAGAGGGATTGGAAGTTGACTGATCCTCCCTTTGTTTTTTATGGTCAAACTGCAGTCTGGAGACAGAGGAAAGTGGGAAAGTTGAAAATGAGATCTGATTTGGCAGGAGAAAGAGTTAGGAAAAACAGGGAAAATAATGTGGCAGTAAGATAGATTGGAGACACTTAGACTTTCCTAACTTGAATCTTCCTCGCTGACTTTCCTTCTCCATTGGCCACTTCCAAATGGGACCCTGATCTGCTGCTGCAAGTGTGTCTGTCATTAACCCTAGGCACAATGCCCTTACCAGTGATGTCTCTCTGAGAATGCCCTTACTGGGGATGTCTGAGAAAATCCTACTTGCACTCAAAGGCAGAGTTCAAACGTCACCTCGGAAAAAACTTTCCTGACACCTACCACTTAGTATATATGACTATGATGGCATGATAGCACTAATGTTGTATTTTTGTTTTTCCATCTGTTTCCCCCACTAGACAGTAACCTCTTCCAGAAAGAAGGGAATTTGGATCCTAATTGTTTCTTTCTGGAGCACCCAACACAGTGCCTGGTGCATACTAAGCCTTAAGTTAACGCTTGATGAATATAAATAAATAAGTGGGTGAGTGTGGTAGACATTCAAGTTGGGAATCTTCTAAAGTCATTAGGAAACATGAGACTGGAACTTTAGTAATCATAGTATGAATAGGTGAGTTTTAGCCCACAGTGTTGCACACCCATCCAAGCTAGAGACTAGTGCTGAGCTGTTCACTTACCTAACTAGGGAGGTGGCAGGGTGGCAGTTTCTATTGGTAAAGGTAGGTATGCAAAGTGTGGGTGTTCAAAAACACTGCCTGTTTTGGATGGAGGAAGGTGACAACACCCCTTTTCTGATCATTCTTGAATTGTTCACACATAATGGTGGCTAACTTGTTTATTTTCATTTATAGTGAAATAATGTATTTCTTCCATGTTTTGTCCCCTCTTTGTTGCCTTCTTGTTCATTTTAGGAGCTCAAGTATGTGTTGCCCAATCTCTGATTTAAGTGATGAGCTTCTCTTTTCCAATTCTATTTACCATACTAGTGGCTGGGATGAAGTCTATGGTGAATATCCTGTTTTTATCTTTTGGCTGCCTTTCAATTTCAAGAAAAAAAAAAATCAAGTTTATGATCAAAGTTGGTTACCCCCAGATGAGTTTCCCGCGTGCATTCCCTTTCTCCTGGACCTCATGGTACTGAATGACACAGATGAATAAGTAGATTATTCAGTCAGCTGCATTCCTAAAGTGAGTGAGTGCTTTAGGAGACAAAATAGGCACCCCCGTCCCCCTTCAAATCCTTTCAGAATTTGAGTAATAGTTTCAGGTAGTTGTAAGTACACCTTTCTCAGCAAAGATCTGTGTTCACGGTTTATGTATAGTTAAATGAGCCGGTGGAGTGGTTTCATAATTGCAGTATTGTTAGTCAAACTCTGTAATTAGGGATGACTTCATAGGCATAAGATTCTTCTATGGGTCACGCCCTGAATTCATACCCAGTTGTACACTATATCCTTTTACGAAAAAACAAACAAACAAGGTTTTGTGTGCTTTTGTTTTATTCCCTTATTGGAAAATCTGTTTTCCTGTGTCTTATATGTTTACTGAAGGAGGGCTAGCTTTTTTCTACAGCTTTCCCTTTTCCTTTACAGAAATGGCAGGCATAGGAGCTAGGGAGGAAACAGAATTTGGGACAGATCAAAGTGCTTTGCAGATGAACAAATTCAGAAAAGTGTAGAGACTCCAGGACGTTTTATTTTTGATAAGTATTAAAATTGCTGAGTTTAAATGGAGGAAAAATATATTTCTATTTCTTTGAGTGTCCGTTCTCTTTCTCTCTCCCTCTCTCTCATCATGTAAATAAAGTCCACTTTTGCTTTGTGGCACACATCTGTAGTCTCAGCTACTCAGGAGGCTGAGGCAGGAGGATTGCTTGAGCCCAGAAGATTGAGGCTGCACTGAGCTGAGATTGCACCACAGCCTGGGTGACAGAGTGAAACCCTGTCTCAAAAAAAAAAAAAAAATACGTAAACTCCATTTTTGTGAGAAGCAGACTGGGAATGAGGACATATTTGAAAATCAGGGTTTTTTTCCTTTTGCCTGTAAATCACATATTGTGAAATTGGAGTTAAACTTTTATTCAGCAAGTAATACTTTCTCTTCACCTTTTTCCAGTACTCGTGAAACAATTTGCAAATTAGGAGGAATGTGACAATATTGACAAGCTGTTAGCTATTTTGAAAAGTGATTCTAAATTATTTAAAGAAAAATTGCTGTTTATTTGTTTGTATATCTCCTGTCTGCTCTTCAAATTGTGTTTAGAAACTGGCCTTATGGAGGAGCCAAATTGAGTCATGGATTAAAAAGTGACTGACAGGTTTTCCTTTAGGTTCATCCTTCTTAAATTACTTTGACCAAAGGCTTGTAATTTTTATATATGAGAGAGACCTATTATACTCTGTAGTCAGTAATTATAGGGAGATGAGATAACTTAATTTATCCCATGTAAAAGGCTATTAGTAGAATTAATGCCTTATATTTATTTATACAGTTCTTCAAAATTAACCCAGGCATTCATTTATTGCCTATTTTCTTTCATGAAGGATTTGAAGTTGCTGTGTAATACTTCATAGTCACAGTATGCTGTCATATATACCATCTGTAATCTTCATTAGGCCCTGGAGGAAGTAGGTATTATTATCACTATTTTCAAATGAGGAAACTTAGGCTGAGACAGATTAATTAAACTTGCTCATGGACACATTACTAGGGAATAGCAGAACCAGAGCAATAATCGATGCCTTCTAATTTCACGTCCCACAGTCTTTCTTCTGTTAGAACATACTACCTCCTTGGGCAAGGTACAACAGCTTGGTGTACTGGTACTTGAGATTACATGAAGTGTCTACAGGGCAGTATTGATATCAAATCTTGTGTTTTGTTTTGTGAACCCATCCGGGATGTTTTAGTAGCTTTAAGAGAAAAAAGTCCTGTAGTACAATGAATGCCCCATGAAGAGGAATAGAACTTCTGTTATTTTAATGTGTAAGATTTTAATTTTTTAATATCTTTAGTCATTCCCAAGTTACTTAATGTGATGTTTTCTCCCAAGATAGTACTTTACTGCTTGATTTCCTTAAAGACACCATCAAGTACCTGTGAGTAGTGTTAAGGACAGACCATTTTTTAATTCATAGTGGCATAAAGAAATCTACATTAAACAACTTTATTTTAAACTTCAAATAGCAAATTTTACAATTGTAATTCTTATCTACTAGAGCATATATTGTGAGCTTTTTAAATTTGGCTTTATATTTTTTAGTCTTGGCCCAGGTACTTCAGAGTAGCATTTCTTTATTTCCTTTCAAATAACTGTCAATAAATGAATATGGGTTTTATTTAAATTGGAAAGTCCTGCATTAAACTGTTCTGCTATCCCAAAACAATCTTGTCTGGAAATACAGTTTTGAGGATATGTGCATGTTCCAATTTCTTCTTTTTGTTCTTACTGAAGTGTGTCTCTTTAATGTCTCCAATAGATGGAAAATCTGAGTTATATGTGCAAAGTCACTTTAGGCTTTTTAAAAGGCAATTAGAAATAAGAAACTTAGGGCTGGGTGCGGTGGCTCAGGCCTGTAATCCCAGCACTTTGGGAGGCCGAGACGGGCGGATCACGAGGTCAGGAGATCGAGACCATCCTGGCTAACACGGTGAAACTCCGTCTCTACTAAAATATACAAAAAAAAAAAAAAAAAAAAAACTAGCTGGGCGAGGTGGTGGGCACCTGTAGTCCCAGCTACTTGGGAGGCTGAGGCAGGAGAATGGCGTGAACCCAGGAGGCGGAGCTGGCAGTGAGCTGAGATCCGGCCACTGCACTCCAGCCTGGGCGACAGAGCGAGACTCCGTCTCAAAAAAAAAGAAAGAAAGAAGAAACTTGAATATTTTAATATACATATATTTATAATGCACTGGATTAATTTTTGGCGTTAACTGGTGCCCTAAAATCATTTCTATGAGATCTAAGCATTTCTTAATTCATTTTTATTTTTTACTTTTTTTATTGAGACAAGGTCTTGCTCTGTCACCCATCCTGGAGTGCAGTGATGTGCTCAAAGCTCACAGCAGCCTCTACCTCCCGAGCTCAATCGGTCCTCCCACTTCGGTTTCCCAAGTAGCTGAGACTAAAGGCATGCGCCACCACCCACGATGCCCAGTTAACTTTTTGTATTTTTGGTAGAGGCCAAGTTTCACCATGTTGCCCAGGCTGATCTTGAACTCCTGAGCTCAAGCAATCTGCCGCCTCCACCTCCCAATTTGCTGGGATTACAGGCATGAGCCAGCACTTGCTAATTTTATAGGAAGAAGAAAAGAACTGCGTTTCTGGCCACTCTGAGAAGAAATTAATAATCCTTAAAGTCTCTAAAGACTTTTTTCTTCTAAAAAAAAAAAGGATATTTTTCCCTTTTATTGCAGTCACTAATTCACTCTGTGTCATATTGTAAGTATTCATGTTTGCTTCAGCAGATTGTAAATTCCTTGAGGGCAAGAACTAGGCATATAGCAGATGCCTAAAATATTGGTAAAATTGTTTGAGAAATGGGGGGAGGGCATGTTGGGAAGAAAGAGATGTCTACAGGATTTAATCAGAGCCCAACTGGTCAGCAGGGATAAGCAGGGTGGGGGGCAGGAGTGGTTTATGTCCAGAACCATCTTATCTAATTTCTTTTTCTTTTTTCTTTCTTTCTTTTTTTTTTTTTTTTTTTTTTTTTTTGCAGTGATGCACTGATGGCTCACTGCAGCCTCGACCTCTCAGGCTCAAGTGATTCTCCCACCTCAACCTCTAGAGTAGCTGGGATTACAGGCACGCACCACCACTCCTGGATAATTTTTGTATTTTTGGTAGAGACGGGGTTTCACCATATTGGCCAGGCTGGTCTCGAACTCCTGGGCTCAAGTAATCTGCCCGCCTTGGCCTCCAAAAGTGCTGGGATTACAGACATGAGCCACTGCACCCAGCCCTAATTTTCTTTTGCATAGAAGTGATATGGTAGTGTGAGAATAAGCTCAGTTGTATGGTTTTCTTTAAGTTGTTTTTTACTCACATACTTTAAATTATTACTGGCTCACAATCTGCCCAAACTGGAAAGGACCTTTAGAGGTAAAGGAGAGAGGCCACATGTTTTAGATTTCTGAGATGGTCTTACTTTTAAACTTTCTGTGCCGTTATTCTCCATGGTATAACTCATGAAGATGTGTAATAATTTTTTATTGAAAACATGATTGTTTGAAAGGTGTGAAGAAAATTGGAATAAATCCTATGTCGTATTTTTGTAATGAGGAGTGTTGAACACATTCGTGAAACAATATTTTTAGAATTACTACTATTCGTTTGCATTTAACTTATGAATTTAAAAAAAAAATTTTTTTTGGAGATGAGGTCTCACTGTGTTTCCCAAGCTGGTCTCGAACTCTTAGCCTCAAGCAATCCTCCCGCAGTGCTGGGATTGCAGTTCTTTTTATTCTTGATCTTTAAAATGCCTAACTTCAGGCCTGGGCATGGTGGCTCATACTTGTAATACCAGCACTTTGGGAGGCTGAGGTGGGTGGATTGCTTGAAGCCAGGAATTCAAGATCAGCCTGGGCAAAATGGTGAAACCCCATCTCTACAAAAAATACAAAAATTAGCCAGGCATGGTGGCCCACGCCTATAGTCTGAGCTACTTGGGAAGCTGAGGAGGGAGGATCACCTGAGAGGGAGGAGCCTGGGAAGTCAAGGTGGCAGTGAGCCGTGATCGCACCACTGCACTCCAGTCTGGGCAACAGAGTAAGACCCTGTCTCAACAGACAAACAAACAACAACAACAGCAAAAACCACAAAGCCTAACTTCATTACTAACTTACGAACTTGCTTTTCCTCATAGATCCTGTGATTACTCTGAAAGGTATTTTCATCCAACCTGTCTACTGAGAAGTTATCTATCTTTAGTGGCATCTTGATATCATAGGTAAGAAAAGTAAATAGGCGAGCTTTGTTTTATATCTTTTTTTAAGAGTCTAATGTTATTTATTTTATATTATTTTATTTTATTTGAAACAGTCTCACTCTGTCACCCAGGCTGGAGTGCAGTGGTGCGATCTCGGCTCACTGCAACCTCTGTCTCCCAGGTTCAAGCAATTCTCCTGCCTCACTCTGCCTCCCGAGTAGCTGGGATTACAGGCACCCGGCTACTTTTTGTATTTTCAGTAGAGACAGGGTTTCACCATGTTGGTCAGACTGGTCGCGAACTCCTGACCTCAAGCAATCCACCTGCCTCCACCTCCCAAAGTGCTGGGATTACAGGCGTGAGCCACTGTGCCCGGCTGATGGTTTTATTTAATTTTTAAAACACCAGTCACTACATGTGTCTGTTACATTATGGTAAAAACTTAGCTAATAGCATCATATGGTCATTTTAAAACTTCTCCAGGATTTGAGAAACCTGAGTGTGAATTCCAGTCCTGAGAGTCCAAGTCTTCTAATAAGAAAAAAAGGAGTTAGAATATGTAGCTCCTGGAACTATTGTGAGGGTTCAGGATATTAATATGTAAATGAATTTGTATAATGTATTAATAATACTTGCTGTATAGTTGTTGAAGGGATTAATTTCATTAAAGTTCTGTTTTATTGAGTGCCTTACTATGTGCCAGGGGCTGTGATAAATTCTAGAAATAGCAACAATTCTGTGAAAAAGATAGATGTGGCCCAGCTCTCTTATGAATCCCTCCCTGCCACTTCCAGCCCCTACCTCTTTATACCGAGCATTACACTTCTTGGCCAAAACTTGAGTTGGTGAGTAATTTGTTGCCTTTTAATAAAATGTCTAAAAGGGATAAATATAAGATCTCAAAATGTATTTTGTATAGTTTGTGAAATTTAACCCATAGTATACTTTTTTTTGGAAAGGCAACATCTTTAGGGCAGTGGAACTACTCTATGTAATACTGTAATGGTGGATATATGTCATTATACATTTGTCCAAACCCACAGATTGTACAACACTAAGAGTGAACCCTAATGTTCACCAGAGTCTTAGGGTGGTAATGATGTACGTTCATCAGTTGTAACAAATGTACCACTGAGGTACAGGATGTTTTGGTCAATGACTGATCAAATATCTGATAGTAGTCCCATAAGATTATACTATATTCTTACTGTACGTTTTCTGTGTTTAGATATACGGATACCATTGTGTTACAATTGCCTACAGTGTTTACTACAGTAACCTGCTGTGTCATTTGTAGCCTAAGAGCAATAGGCCATACCGTATAGCCTATGTGTGTAGTAAGCTATACCATCTAGGTTTGTGTAAGTGCACTCTGTGATGCTTGCACAATGGCAAAATCACCTAACAATGCATTTCTCACAACACATCTCTGTGTTTAAGCAACATGTGGCTGTATATGGGAACTCTCTGTAACTTCTGCTTGATTTTGCTGTGAACCTAAAACTACTCTAATAATAACGTCTATTGGCCGGGCACGGTGGCTCACACCTGTAATCCCAGCATTTTGGGAGACCGAGGTGGGAGGATCCCTTGGCCCAGGACTTAGACACCAGCTTGGGCAAGGTGGCAAGACCCTGTCTTTACAAAAAAGAAAAAGAAATAAAGAAAAATAAAGTCTACCAAAAAAATAAATCAGAAGAGAGAAAAAACCTAACGCAAAAAAGGAGAAAGCAACATGTAATCATTTTCATTTTTCTTCGTCCAAAATCATTGTTATAATAGGTTTGTATTTGGAAATTATCTACTGTGATACAGACCTCCTCTCTTTATTGCCAGGATCAGCAAGGTTTTTCCGTATAGGTTCAGATCATAAATATTGTGTGACAAGAGGTAAAATCAAGAATATTATGATATTAATATCAAGGATATAATACATTATTTCTACAAGTTTTTATTGACAAAATTCAAAATATAATAATTGAGTACAATTTTTTGGTAATACAATTCTGATGAGAAGAACAGAATTCTTTTTTTTCTGGGATAACATTTCACTTAATTGGGTTCAAAGTTAATGTGCCCTATCATCAAAATTGACTGCAAAAAATTTCCTTTCATAACTATATCCAGCTTGAGGTCATACAAAAACAACTGGTGATCCAGTTTTGGCCCACAGGCCATATGTAGTTTGCCAACCTTTGTTCTATTAGTTAAATAGATCAATAAGGCCAAATTGGAAAGGGTGTGTACTCGGATAATATAATAATTTACATGCATAAGAATGTGTATATTAGCACACATGTGCATTTTTATATCAAAACCAACTATAATTTGCTTTATTTCCTCTTTATTTCTCCTTTAATGAGAGTGATTGATAGGTGTCAGTGTGCTCTTTGAAAATCAGTGTTTTCACAGTGAATGATTCTAAAGTGGCTTAATAGGAAAATGATATTTTCTGTGAATCATTGGTCACATAATTTTGACCTTTAGTTTTGGCTCGTATAACCAAGAATTTCTATTATGTAGCTTTTTCCTGTCACTGCTGGGTACTTTGGCCTTTCCTTAATCTTTTTGAATGTAATTTAAGATTTTGTCCTTGGAAGGAAAATTCAGAAATATTTTTTCTCAATAAATTTTGGTAAGTGATGACTTCTCACTTGTTTGTTTTCTTTATTAAAGCTGTACATAGAGACATGGTAACCTATTCAGATTGCTTTGGTAGTTTGAAATTCTGTTTAAATTATCCCTATGATGAGAACTTAGCAAGAGTGCTTATATTTATCACAATTATTTTAAGTCTGAAACCTTTTCGGTTTTTCTTTAGATCTTTAAATGGATGAGATGGCTACCACTCAGATTTCCAAAGATGAACTTGATGAACTCAAAGAGGCCTTTGCAAAAGTTGGTGAGTATTTTTTGTAGTAAAACTATAGGGAAGCAATATTTATTTGGTCCCAAAGTTATTTCTCTAAAAATATCACATGAGGCCAGGCGCGGTGGCTCAAGCCTGTAATCCCAGCACTTTGGGAGGCCGAGACAGGCGGATCACGAGGTCAGCAGATCAAGACCATCCTGGCTAACACAGTGAAACCCCGTCTCCACTAAAAAATACAAAAAACTAGCCGGGCGAGGTGGCGGGCGCCTGTAGTCCCAGCTACTCGGGAGGCTGAGGCAGGAGAATGGCATAAACCCGGGAGGCGGAGCTTGCAGTGAGCTGAGATCCGGCCACTGCACTCCAGCCCGGGCGACAGAGCGAGACTCCGTCTCAAAAAAAAAAAAAAAAAAAAAAAAAAAAAAAAAAAAAAAAAAAATCACATGAATGGTTAATCAAAAACATTACAGCAACATAGTTAAAATAGATGAGATAAAGTTTTGGAAGCTATACTTAAAATTGTTTTATTTATTTATTTGGTCAAGAGTGGTAGCTGATATTATTTCCAATTTTATATAGTATTTAATATGGTCAAATTTTTTAGACCACAGTTCCAATCCTTAACTGGTGACTGTTATATATGGTTCCTGAAATTTTCATGCCAAATTTTAGTTATTATATTTTGTATCTCGTATCTTTCTGAAGAGGTTTGAAACTTTCACCATATTCTCAAAGGGATATGTGACCCTCAAAAACATTAGATGATTTTTTACCCTTCCCTAATTAGTTTGGCGTTATTGCCTTTTTTATGGGTTTTCTGAGCCTTTGGATAATGCAGATCGTTCTACCTCGCCATGTTAAATTATAGCTTCAATATAAGATGAGAAGGCATAGCATGCCATTTGATTTATCCTTTATCATCATATAACATGCCTTACAATAGAGCAGCTATGGAATGTAAATATGGAATATTTACATTCCAAATTTTAGTGCTCGGGTCAAGTCTATAGACAGTAATGAGAAAACAGGGTAAGAACAGACTACTTATGTAAATACATGAATCAGCATGTGCTTAGAGAGGTAGATTATTATTATTTGGTATCTCCTTGACTAAAGGGTACAGAATTAGCTCATATAATGATTTGTTATGTAAATCAGAATTTGCCATTAGACCTGTGTTGAAAATCCCATTAGTGAAAAATAAGGAAATATATACTTCTGTTCCCATATATTTATAATCAACATTTTCTGTGAAGTCATTCAGTAGTAGCAGTGTACCTTGGGAAGAATAGTGACCCCAGCCAGAGTGACCATTCATAATCCCATCAAAATTTTAACTGGAAAAAACTGAATAGTCCTGACTCTAACATGATTGCGTGTGTGTGTGTGTGTGTCTGTGTGTATAAAAATAGCAGTTAATTAACTTGCCATGGATACCACTTACTGTAAGAAAAATTCTACATAGTTTAATATATAACAGCAAGTGAATTCTTGGCTGCAAGAGGTTTTTTTTTTTTTTTTAATGTCTCTCATTCTGTCAAAATAGTCTTATAATTGTTTTAGGAGTGCATTTGTTGAACCTTTTTTGAAATTTATATTCATCTTTCAACATTAGCAGCAGCTTAATTTGTTCTTTATGAATAGAATTTCGGAGCAGACACTATGCCCTATTAAGTACTCATCTCCTCAAGTAAAAGCTGAATACAGGTCTTGTCCTCACATGCAGCATCTTGGAAATAATTATGTGCAATATTCCTTAAAAATTAAAGATAATTCAGATATTATTTACCTGATGAGACTTGGAATACATTTTACAAGTAAAAGAACTTCATTGTCCCTTAAAAGCTTAATGACATAAAGAGGATTGACCAATTATCTTCATAGAAGAAGCAGTTAAATTGTATTAAGTAAGGAATCAATGAGAAGTTTGACTGCAAGAAAAGGTCATTGTGGAGCTATTGTTTAAGTAGAGTTTAAGATAGGAGTACAGTTTGCCAACGCCCCTGCCAGGCATATGTTCCTAACATACTCAGGCTCTTATTACTATATATGCTGTAAAAAATTCTGGAATCCAGAATTCCTGCCTGTTGTGAATATTATTCTTTTGTAGTGTCCACTCAGTATCTAGCATAGTGTTGCACACATGTTAGGTTCTCAGTAAATATTTCACTGATTGAAACCCAAGGAAATATATACACGTAGCCTTTTGATGTACTGGGATTTTTGTCATTATCAACTATACGTTCAGAGGGCCTTTGTTGTGAAGATTTTCATTACAGTGGAATTTATTATGAAAGGTTTTTGCCATTAAATTGTAGCATATAAAATTTATATGTATTTTTCAGCATAATAATGCTTGTGTGTACTCCATCTTTTAGAAACTCATTTAAGGACCCAGCAGTCTTTCGATTTTCTTTAAAAAAATCTTTGTAGTTTTAAGTTGTTGTTAGTTACAGAACCCTCAGGCAACTGTCAAAGGTGTTACAGAAATTTTTTTCCTAATTCAGGGACACTTTATTTTAAAAACAAGCTCTATAACTTATTATCCTGTGAAGGACAGTTTTTTCTTTTTGTGGGGGTAGGTTGGCAGAGAACAGGAAAGACTATTTTGTCTCAGTTCAATTGCGACAAAATATGGAAATCATTAGATGATTTTCCCCATCTATTAACGATAATAGCCTTGATTATCTCCTTAGAAATTCAGCAAAATCATAGTGTGTGGAGAAAATCTCTGTAATTACTGCTAATCATAGGTTTTGTTCAATCAATTAATAGTGCTTTGAAACTCTCTTTACTAGCAATAAATTGAGTATTAGAATTTAAAGTTCTCTTTTCACTCACTTTCTGCACCTGCGTAGTTTTAATCTCCAAGCTCATATAATTATTTTAATTTTCTCAACAATTGTTTCCCATGCTTCCCAGTAGCAGAAACGTTAGTTATCAATTTTTGTACTTCATGATGTTTCCATTTTAATTTAAATGCTGGAATACATAACTTTTTCTAAAGAAGAATAAATAACACCTTTCAAAACACTTAGGTATTAATATTGTACCATCTAGAAACTGTCTTTTACATTCTAAGCCTTTAATCTTGCTATGGAAGCTAGTGGTCATTTGGATGATTACTTGTCATAAAGAAAAATTCATGTAATGTAAATCTTTGCAGAGTTGCTTTAGTACTGCAAACACTTACCTTGACTTGCCTTTTTTCCCTCCTGAGCACTACTGAGGTTTTTTAAACATGAATTCAGCACTTTTGAAATAAAAGAATAATGGGGTTTCTTAAATGACTAGGAATAGTATGGGCGTATTCCTTTGAGGTTTCCCACCAAACTAAGCAAGAAAAAAATTAGTTGTGGTGGTTGTAACCATACCAGACTTCTCTCATCCCAGGAAGTTGAGTTGTTTCAAATTACTTGATATTCTCTAGTATATAAAAAACACTCGGCCGGGCGCTCCTGTAATCCCAGCACTTTGGGAGGCCAAGGCGGGCGGATCACGAGGTCGGGAGATTGAGACCATCCTGGCTAACACGGTGAAACCCCGTCTCTACTAAAAATACAAAAAAAAAATGAGCCAGGCATGGTGGCGGGCGCCTGTAATCCTAGCTACTCGGGAGGCTGAGGCAGGAGAATGGCGTGAACCTGGGAGGCGGAGCTTGCAGTGAGCCGAGATTGTGCCACTGCACTCCAGCCTGGGCGACAGAGCAAGACTCCGTCTCAAAAAAAAAAAACACACACACACACACACACATATCAGGATGATGCCACGAAAAAAAAAGTACTTTAGTTTAATTTACTTTTAGTATTCAATAAAACTACACCAGTGCATATTTGTTTAATTATGCCTTAAAACAAAAACAAAACTATAGCCCATCTAAAAAAAATGAAACTAATCAGTGCTCTTTCATTGTGCCATCTGGTTAATTATATATGGATTATTAGAAGTGGAGGTCTTGGGATAGTTGGAAAACCATGTTTCCAAGGTGTGGAAGCTAGTGAGGAGTACACATGTGTGGGTGCATGGGTAAAAGCAAGAGCACACGTGTGTGTGAGAACACAGATGTATTTTTAAAACGAGAGTTGCAGCAGGGGAAAAATGATGGCCAAACTGCTGGAAATTTTGAGTCAGAAAAGGACTGATAAACATTTTTGATTACCTGGTCTCACCCTCTAAACTTGTCCAGCCTTCTGCTGTACTTGACCTCCATCTTTGGAAATCCACTAGTACAGTGAACTCTAATGCAGCAACCTCCAGTCTACCCTTAGCTGGAACTCATTAAACTGCCTCTTATATTTGCTGCAGTGAGCTACCTCAAAAGGTATAAGCTGTGAGAGGCAAACCCCATGTTTAACTAAGCATCTGGAGATGTTTAGCAGCTGCGTTTTCTAAGGTTTTAATGCCTAATGAAAGCTTGATTTTACTGCTTAGATCTTAGGATGGAATATAGTTTAAATTCTTCTGCCCAAGTCTTTTGACCGAGTCTTTTAAATCAGTATTTTGTGAGTTTTCATGGGCATTCAGGATTGTGTATGTATGTATGTAAACCCATTATTGTTAGATAAATAGATTCCTTTTGTCATTTCTTTAGTGCAGAAAATTTGTAGAATATGTTGGTCAAACCAAATTGAACTTTTAAATCCAACTTCTCCAAAAGGATATGCATCTGCACTTGATAGGCTTTCTTCTTTAAGTCCTAATGAGCACTGTCCTGAGTGGGCTAATAGAGAGGTCGCATGTGTGTTGCAGATTAGGGCACACAATATGTGACCTCTTCATAAAGAAAGACACCAGATTTAGACAGATTCAAGGATGTTTAAAGCAACACACACACACACACACACACACAACCTGAGCGTCAAAGAAAATCCCAGTCTTTATTACTGTCAAATTTATAAGACAAAATAGCACCCCAAAAGACGCTTTTGAAGTGATAGATTGCAGCACGTACCACCTGGACATGGGCAGTGTAAAACAGCAGCTAAAATCAAAACCTCTTGGATTCTGGCTTAGCTTTCTCCAGACAAGTACTTAAAATAGCTTAAATAACAGGATGCAAGGGGAGGGAAAACATTTCCTTTTAAGGATATGCATTCTTGGTGTGATTCAAACTTCTGCAGGAACATGGCTGTGTAATAAGTTTATTTACTTTAAGGTTTACTTAGGGGAGGGCGGTGGGGGAGTTAAATGGTATTTAAAATAATACTTGGTAAAAGAATAATGAGGTTTCCTTTAAAACAAAATGCAGATGTGAACCTCCATGTGTCATGAGAGAGAGAGAGAGAGAGAGAGAGAGAGAAAACACTCCTTGTAACAGTTGTTTTTTTTTTCTGGTGAATTCAGTGGTCAATATGAAAAATGGGCCTGTCTGGTGCAGCATTGGGAGCTGCTTAGTGATTTTTTTAAGTATCATAATTTTCTTCTTTTAAAAAAATAACACTTTGCCAATTTACTCAAATTTAACCCCTTACTTTCTGCCAGAATTGTGTTCAGTGATAAGGTAGTTTCCTTTATCCAGCTTCTCCTTAATGTCCACCCATACTGACCATATTTTCTAAACCAGAAGGTTGAGACGTGCTGGCATTGAAACTGCTCTGCATAATATAGGCAGTATGGTAATTTATGTCTACTGTATCAGCTGGTTGGAAACTATGATGCTGGAACAGAAGAGTCTTCAAAACACAGAGCCTTTCCCACTCCATACCAATGTATAGTTAATGAGAAAATGGCAAGTGAGCCAAAAAGGAGTTGCAGAATATTGGCAGCATGAATGAGAAAATAAAGGACTGCCATCATGCCTGGTGGTTATGATTTTAATATCCAGTTGTTAAAACGACTTCCAATCTAGGTATGTGTATTTTGGGTCAGTTTACTATTAAATTCTCATGTTTATGTCAAAACTCAGAATAGGAGAAGTTCACCATCAAACATACTGAGCAGCAACATTATAATTCCAATGCTTTGTTTTTAAAGTGGACATTTTAACCACAAATAAGGACATAGTCTTGTGATTTTAAAAAATTAAATTGTCTTTTTGAAAAACCTTGCCACATTATTCTTATTCTCATTTTGCTTTTGAATAACAAAAAAGTATCCAAAATTCATTTTGGACTATTTGGGAATCATTCAGGTACCTCAGTTATTTTATTTTACGCATGAGGAAAACATGACTCAAAGACTATCATTTAGCCAGTTTGTAAAACGAAACTACTTTTCTCCGATGTAGAAAATTAGATTGAATAGTCATCAGCATATATGTTTTTTTTTTTTTTTTTTTTTTTTTTTATTATACTTTAAGTTCTAGGGTACATGTGCATAACGTGCAGGTTTGTTACATATGTATACTTATGCCATGTTGGTGTGCTGCACCCATCAACTCGTCAGCACCCATCAATTCATCATTTATATCTTGTATAACTCCCCAATGCAAGTTTAAAATTGCAACAAGTTAGTCTTAGAAGTAGACTAAAAGTTGTGAGCACCTGATGAGATGGAAGCTTTCTAAAATCCCATTGTGCTACCTTTTTTCTGGCCTTCCAAACCACATTAGATCTTTGATATTGTTTAAGGATGGTTTTGGTTTTTTGACTGAGGGTTGGAAATAAAATTAGCATAAAACTCTTTAAGAGTAATTGCATGCTATTTTGTCTCTCAAGTACTTTACCAGCTGGGAGGTTTTGTAAAATGAATTGCTAGCTGCCTTTTTAGGCTCCCTCTGCCTTCTTGTTTAAATTGAAATTGTTTTCTTCGGGCCGGGCGCGGTGGCTGAAGCCTGTAATCCCAGCACTTTGGGAGGCCGAGATGGGCGGATCACGAGGTCAGGAGATCCAGACCATCCTGGCTAACACGGTGAAACCCCGTCTCTACTAAAAAAATACAAAAAAACTAGCCGGGCGATGTGGCGGGCGCCTGTAGTCCCAGTTACTGGGAGGCTGAGGCAGGAGAATGGCGTAAACCCGGGAGGCGGAGCTTGCAGTGAGTCGAGATCGCGCCACTGTACTCCAGCCTGGGCTACAGAGCGAGACTCCGTCTCAAAAAAAAAAAAAGAAAGAAAGAAAGAAATTGTTTTCTTCAAAATATATGATTTAAGAGCTCTAAGAAAGGCTTGATAAAATTGACTCGTACTAACACTAAAATGCCTTTGATCATGGGAGGTAGTGTAAGTGGGACTAACACTGGAGGCTAAAATATGGGAAAATGACAGAATAGGTAAAATTTTTAGAAGAGAACACACATTTTTCTCATCCCAGGAAAGAGTAAGGATATGTATTCAACGTGACTCAAAATTTTTACAAGGACTTTGTAGCCACAGTTTCAAGTAAGACCCAGGGGTTCCATTTGATTCATTTCTGTATCTTTGGCATCTAGCCCAGTGGATGTCTACCCACAGGGTAAGTACTCAGTTTGCTCTGGAGGGTGACTCATACTTAAACAAGTGCGCATCTCCTTTCTCATTAAAGCCAAAGCAGGTTTCTACATTTGGAACAAAAGAGATCCTGACCAGAGAGCTATCACTGGTTGTCCACTTGGGCCCTCCCTGATGGGTGTGCTCACTTAGAAAACCAAATTACAGATCTGAAGGCTGCTGGGTAGGGACAGGATTAGAACAAAGGGAATGAGATTGAATGTTATTTAAGGGATATTTCTGTCAAGTTTTGGTTTCTTGATGAATTGCCATTCAGTCTTTGAGTGCTATTTCTGTATTTTTGTCATTGTTGTTTAGTTTTGTTTTTAAAATGCTCTTCTAGGATTAGAGCATCCTTTCCTTGGTCAATTCCTGAGAATCAGTGAGTCTACAAAAGTAATTTTTTTCCATTGCTTATTATATACAAAAGATTGTGCTACATATTGGAGTGGGAGATACAAAGATTTAAAAGAATCTTTATCGGGAGATTTGCAGCCTAATAAGGAAGTTTTTCATGTAATAACAAATTCTTATTCCTCCAATTTCCTTTAACATTTTCCTGTCCCTTTCTAAAAGCATCTGTTACTACTACCCTTACTTCAAAATGAAATTTCCAAATGTGGTTATTTTATGTTAGTTATGTTTTAGGGTGGCTACTTCCTGGCATCTTTTAATCACTTCAGTGAACTGTCTTCTAATTAATGCTCAAGGGATGTTATTTTAAGAAGGATTCATGCAAATAGTAATTCTCCCTGTGACCCAAACTTCTGGAGTTTTTTGTTTTTGCTTTTGAGACAGTGTCTCACTTGTGCCCAGGCTAAAGTGCAATGATGCCGTCCGTCATAGCTCACTGCAGCCTCGAAATCCTGGGTTCAACTGATCCTCCTGCTTCGGCCTCCCAAAGCACTGGGATTACAGGCATGAGCCACCAGTCCCAGCCACCAGACCTGTATTCTAACCTAATACAAATAGACAGCCAGATAGACTTTCTGGGCCTTAGTCAGTTTCATATAGTTTTGAATCCACTGTAGTTCTCCCACATCGAATTTAAAACATCTCTACCTTCCACTTCTATTATAACACTGAGAATACAAAAAGAACAATACCTGTTATATACCTGTTATATACTCCAGTCTAAACTAGAGTCAAAGCACAGTGGCTCATACTTGTAATCCCAACACTTTGGGAGGCCAAGGTGGGAGGATCATTTGAGGCCAGGAGTTTGAGATTAGCTTGGTCAATATAGTGAGACCCTGTCTCTACAAAAAATACGACAAAAAGTTAGCTGGGCATAGTGGTGAAAGCCTGTAGTCTCAGCTACTCAGGAGGCTGAGGTGGGAGGATTGCTTGAGCCCAGGATTTCAAGGCTGCAGTGAGCTATGATTGTGCCACTGTACTCCAGCCTGGGCAACAGAATGAGACCCTGTCTCTAAAGATACTTTTTTAAATAAAAAAATTGGCTGGGCATCCCATTACTGGGTATATACCCAAAGGATTATAAATCATGCTGCTATAAAGACACATGCACCCGTATGTTCATTGCGGCACTATTCACAATAGCAAAGACTTGGAATCAACCTAAATGTCCATCAGTGACAGATTGGATTAAGAAAATGTGGCACATATACACCATGGAATACTATGCAGCCATAAAAAAGGATGAGTTTGTGTCCTTTGTAGGGACATGAATGCAGCTGGAAACCATCATTCTCAGCAAACTATCACAAGAACAGAAAACCAAACACCGCATGTTCTCACTCATAGGTGGGAACTGAACAATGAGATCACTTGGACTTGGGAAGGGGAACATCACACACCGGGGCCTATCACGGGGAGGGGGGAGGGGGGAGGGATTGCATTGGGAGTTATACCTGATGTAAATGACAAGTTGATGGGTGCTGACAAGTTGATGGGTGCAGCACACCAACATGGCACAAGTATACATATGTAACAAACCTGCACATTATGCACATGTACCCTAGAACTTAAAGTATAATAAAAAAAAAAAAAATTGGCTGGGCTTGGTGACTCATGCCTATAACCCTACCACTTTAGGAGGCCAAGGTGGGAGGATCACTTGAGGCCAGGGGTTCAAGACCAGCCTGGCCAACATGATGAAACCCCATCTCCACTAAAAGTATAGAAGTTGGCCAGGCATTGTGGCGCATGCCTGTAACCCTGCTACTCAGGAGACTGAGGCAGGAGAATCGCTTGAACTCAGAAAGCGGAGGTTGTAGTGAGCCAAGATCATGCCACTGCACTCCAACCTGGGTGACAGAGTGAGACTTAGTCTCAAAATAAAGAAATAAAATAGCTTAAAAGAAAAAAGAACCCACTAAAGTGAACAACGTTTTGATAGTTAAAAGGAATAAGCTATCTCTTCCTCCAAAGATATCATAAAAATGAAAGAATGTTATACTTAGGTAATAAGGTATAGTAGTGATCAGAATGTTATCACTCTATCTGTATTTAATACGCATTACTATTCTATCTCCAGGTTTTGAAAGTGTTTGTGTGGGGGGAGAGTTATGAAGTCTTGTGTATTCTGATTTATAATCAGTGTGATAGAACCAAAAAGGAACTTTAGAGATATGTGGTCCAAAGCCCTCCTTTTACAGATGAGAAAACTAAGGCCTGAAGAGGTAACTTGTGCAAATTAATAGCCAAGTTGAGATAAGACACTGTGTCACATTATTCCCACTGTGTGTCTCTTCAAGCATGCATGCTGTGTTTCTTTCACTATGCCTCACTTACTCTCTAGTACTGAGCTCCACTGTAATTTTAGAAAGGAAATAGGAAAAACAAGTTGGTATATGCATGGGAGCAGGTGTATTTAAACCCAAGACATTCATAAAACAAGAGCCACTAAAATTTTACCGCAGTGCCATGGGGATTACTTTGTTCTTTTTAGCAACTGCAGACATTATTGATGGATTGATTTCTACATAGAAACACTTTACATGTAGAAATAAAGAGTTTGATGTATGACCTTTTATAAATCCAAAGCAAAGAAAGTGAATATACACCCTAGGGAAATTAAGTGCTTTACCTCGAAGAAAATCTAAGTGATTTTCACACTAAGTATTGAGTGGTTTGTTATTGATGTTTTAAAAGTACAGATATTTTAATTAACCAGGTGTAATTGTGCCCACCTTTGGTCCCAGCCATGCTGGGGAGCTGAGGCAGGAGGATTGCTTGAGCCAGGAGGTTGAGGCTGCAGTGACCCATGCTCGTGCCACTCCAGCTTGGACAACAGAGACCCTGTCTCAAAGAAATATAAAAGTAAAAATAAAAGTACAGATGTTTTAATTCAGAGATTTAAAATGTAGTAATCAATGTTTAAGAAACTTTAATACTTAAAATAGACTGCATTAAAACTAAACAGAATTTCGTCAGCATTCAAAATATTGGCAAGATGGTTCCATACAGTATGCTTAATATTTTAATTTAATTTAATTTTTAATCCCCCAGAGCATTATTGCAAATTGCAATTTTAGTAATTGACCAAAAATTGGATAATGTGAATTACACATAGATCACACTTAGAAGGAAATTTCAGTGTATTCCATGGAATACATTGGCCTAGCAGAACTTGTATGATCAGCTAGCTCCCTGACCTTATATCTCATTTTCCCCCTTGTTCACTCTACCCAAGTCATATTGGATCTTTACTTTTGGATCTTTACTTTTCCCGAAACACACCAGACACACTGCAGCATCACTGACTTTGCATTTGCTATTTCCTCTACCCGAACTCTCTTGCCCCAGATAGCCACATGATTTGCTTCCCTTACCTCATAGAAGTCTTCATTCAAATATAACCTCATCGAAGTGGCCTTTCTTACCCATTCTGTCTAAGTAGTAGCACCACAACCATTCCTGCCCCCCAATATCTCTATAACCCAGGGTTACCCAACTTCAGCACAACTGACATTTTGAGCTGCATAATTCTTGCGTTGTACATACCGGGGAGGGATCATATCCATTGTAAGATATTTAGAAGCATCCCCAGCCTCTTTCCACTGTATGCCAGGTGCTTCCTCTCCCAGCCCAACTCCCTTCTCCAGTTATAGGAATCAAAAATGTCTCCTGGGGGCAAAATAGCCCCAGTCTAACTCCCTACGCTTTTTTTTTTTTTTTTTTTTTTTTTTTTTTTTTTTTTTTTGACACAGAGTCTTGCTCTGTCACCCAGGCTGCAGTGCATTGACGCAATCCAGGTTCGGGCGATTCTCTTGCTGCAGCCTCCCAAGTAGGTGGGACTATAGGCGCCTGCCACCATACCCAGCTAATTTTTGTATTTTTAGTAAAGATGGGGTTTTGCCATGTGGGCCAGGCTGGTCTCGAACTCCTGACCTCAAGTGATCCACCTGCCTCCGCCTCCCAAAGGCTGGGATTACAGGCGTGAGTCACCGTGCCCAGCCTGCTTTTTTTTTTTATTTTTTATTTTATATATTTTTTTGAGATGGATTCTCACTTTGTTGCCCAGGCTGGAGTGCACTCGCACTATCTTGGCTCACTGCAACCTCCACCTCCCAGGTTCAAGTGATTCTCCTGCCTCAGCCTCCTGAGTAGCTGAGATTACAGGCACTCGCCACTATGCCTGGCTAATTTTTTGTATTTTTAGTAGAGAGGGGATTTCACCACGTTGGCCAGGCTGGTCTCGAACTCCTGACCTCAGGTGATCCACCCATCTCTGCCTTCCAAAGTGCTGGGATTACAGGCGTGAGCCACTGTGCCCGGCCACAATACATTTTCTTAAACGCAGTAAGGTCATCTTGAGTCATTTCTCTATTCAGGTTGTTTCCTTCTATTATAATTAAATTTACATATGAAAATCAGCGGGACCTAAGGAATAAAAGTCATTATTGAACAGAAGATATTTGAAATTACTTGTGAACATCAAACTGTATTCACAGAAAAATATATATTCAAGTGGTTACAACCCTCAGGACATTAGCCTTTTTCTCAATGAATTAACTTTTGGTCATTGATCGGGTTTTTTTTCTATTTTTAAAAGCTTCAGAATAAACATCATTCATTTAATCAGCACTTCAAGATATACTCTGAGAAACTTCAGTAGTACAAAAATTAAAAGGTTATTTATAGAGTCATGTTAAACATCTGATTTCGTCAGTAGTGCATTTATTTTTATGAACTCTGTATTCGTCTTGAATTAATGTTTATTTACATTAACTCTTAAAATAATTGGCACTGAACGTGATTGCTTAATTTCAGATGTGCTTTGAAACAGAATCAGCATTAAGTTCCTAAAAGTTCTTTTAGAGCAATGGAAGAATAAGAAACACAAAATTCCTATAGTTACAGTAGAAATTGTTCTACACTATGGAAGTGTTTTGTAGGTTTACAATCTATTAGTTCTTTTTTTTAAATCCTATTAACTCCAAGTTAATAATAATTGTATTAACCAACTATGCTTTCTTGAACTTAGGGATGCTCTTTTTAAGTAAATCTACATACACATTGCTTAAATCACAGGATACATGATATAAAACCTTGCTTTTTTCACTAAAATGTCCATTTCCCTTTCAAACAATCTTATGTTCCCCACAACAAGAAAATATTTTATTTAAGTGAGCTTATGAACTGAGCCTCAAATGAAGGAAAATACTCTTAATAAATTATGTCTCTCAATTTTTTCCTTTTTTGCTTGCTCTCCTTTTTTACAAAGATCTCAACAGCAACGGATTCATTTGTGACTATGAACTTCATGAGCTCTTCAAGGAAGCTAATATGCCATTACCAGGATATAAAGTGAGAGAAATTATTCAGAAACTCATGCTGGATGGTGACAGGAATAAAGATGGGAAAATAAGTTTTGACGAATTTGTTTACGTAAGTATGTGAAAATTCCCGATTATTAGAAGTAATAGATATTCCTTCATCTAGTGGGATGTTATAGTATTAAGTACTATTATGTTAAGTTCCTAAATATATCATATTAGTACTGTTATAACTAGTAACATTTCTGTCATCCTGCCCACTAAATTTACTTCTTTTAGCTGCTAGAATATCTTAACAAATGAATCAAGAAAAAGAGCACTGCAGAAACAAAGATATAACATGGTAAAGTGTTAAGGTGATAAGTTGTATAATGTGAACAGTCTCCTTTCATGGCATCATTAAAGGGCAGTTATCAAGGTGATAAGTGACATCTTTGAAGTATTGTCTCTCCCATGGTGAACAGTGTGCTCCAAAATTTTAATGATACACCCTGACCCACAGTCTCGGAAGCTTCCTGAGCTGAACTTTCTTATTAAAAAGTTGTTTTCCACTCTTGTGGTAGGGGTGTTTAACTGAACCATTTTCTCTAGGATGATAATTTTGATAATTAAAAGTTTGAAGCATATCTTTTTAGTCCATTGGAAGAGGCATTTAAAATTTTTGTTTTCTTCTCTAGTTTCATCAAATATTCTTCAAGGTTAGGGGCTGAGTTTTTAGTTCTTTCACCCCCCACTCCACTCCCAGAACTTAGTTTGGTGTTCTCTACTCAGTGCCTGGAAAATGTATACTTGGCACATGGTTCTTCAATGCCTACCACTATTGGCTGCTAGCAAGTGAGGACTAGATTTTTTAGACTTATGCCATTTTCAGTCTGTATTTATTGACAATGTATTTGAGATACATGTTAAAAATAGCTGACTGGGGCCGGGCACGGTGGCTCAAGCCTGTAATCCCAGCACTTTGGGAGGCCGAGACGGGCGGATCACGAGGTCAGGAGATCGAGACCATCCTGGCTAACATGGTGAAACCCCGTCTCTACTAAAAACTACAAAAAACTAGCCGGCCATCCTGGCTAACACGGTGAAACCCCGTCTCTACTAAAAACTACAAAAAACTAGCCGGGCGACGTGGCGGCGCCTGTAGTCCCAGCTACCCGGGAGGCTGAGACAGGAGAATGGCGTGAACCCGGGAGGCGGAGCTTGCAGTGAGCTGAGATCCGGCCACAGCACTCCAGCCTGGGTGACAGAGCGAGACTCCGTCTCAAAAAAAGAAAAAAAAGAAAAAAAAAAAAAAAAAAAAAAACTAGCCGGGCGACGTGGCGGCGCCTGTAGTCCTGTAGTCCCAGCTACCCGGGAGGCTGAACAGGAGAATGTCATAAACCCAGGAGGCGGAGCTTGCAGTGAGCTGAGATCAGGCCACAGCACTCCAGCCTGAGTGACAGAGCGAGACTCCGTCTCAAAAAAAAAAAAAAAAAAAAAAAAAAATAGCTGACTGGGTGTGGTGGCTCACACCTGTAACTCCAGCACTTTGGTAGGCTGAGGCAGGAGGCTCTCTTGAGGCCAGGCATTCAAGATCAACTTGGGCAAGTTAGGGAGACTTTGTCAGCTTGGGCAACTTAGGGAGACCCCATCTGTACAAAAACGTTTTTTAAATTAACTCAGCATGGTAGCTTGAGCCTATAGTCCTAGCTACTCAGGAGGCTGAGGCAGGAGGATTGCTTTAGCCCAGTAGTTTGAGGCTGCAGTGAGCTATGATAGCACCACTGCCCTCCAGTCTGGGTGACAGAGCAAGACCCTGTCCCTGTCTCTTAATTAATTAATTAATTAATTTAAAAAATAAAAGAATAGCTGTTGCTTCTTCCCTCAATTAAGGATATCCTTAAGATTTTATTGGTGTATTTATTATTAATTTAAGGCTGAGTTTGACTAGATCTTACTAGGAATTCCTTTCAGTATATCACAAACTAGTTATCAGTGCCTAATATTTATCACAAATATCCTAGCACTCCTATCCTCCTTTGTCACGGTTTATTTTTCCCCAAGGCAACTGAAACTATAACATACTCCTATCAGTAATTGTGGCTCACCATAGCAAGTGAAATTTTAAAATGTTTTTTCCAATTAGAATTAACACCTTTAGAACACTGTAGTAGTTCAAGAAGCAAATTGACCAAGTAATGATGCCTACTCAGCTGACAGCATTTTGTGATTGTTTTTAAAATGCACACTTGTCGGCCGGGCACAGTGGCTCACGCCTGTAACCCCAGCACTTTGGGAGGGCAAGACGGGCGGATCACGAGGTCAGAAGATGGAGAACATGCTGGCCAACATGGTGAAACCCGGTCTCTACTAAAAATACAAAAATTAGCTGGATGTGTTGGTGCGTGCCTGTAATTACAGCTACTCGGGAGGCTGGGGCAGGAGAATCGCTTGAACCAGGAAGTTGGAGGTTGCAGTGAGCCGAGATCACTGCACTCCAGCCTGGTGACAGAGCAAGACTCCGTCTAAAAAGAAAAAAACAAAAAGAGGCAGACTTGTGTCATAATTATAATGGTATAGTTCCTGCCATTTTCTTTTGAAATACTGATTTTCTCCCACCATTTTTTTGTCTCCAGTTATAGCCAAAGCCTTTTGTTTTGAATTCTGTGTTCAATAGTAAGTTGCAGTTTATTTGCAATTTGAGCACTTGCATGTTTTCTGATGTATCACTTGCTACCCTTTTAACTGCATGGTTAATTGTGAATTTAAAGTAGCTCAGAGCAGCAGTTGACTATGATTGGCTGTTTTTGATAAAATTTATTGCTCAGAATTTTTTAATATATTAGAAAGAACAGACCAAAAACAATAGGATTTGCAGTGTGTCATTATTATTAAGGACAAAATTGTGAAAATGTCTTTGAAAATGATCTTGGGAAAATTGTTAATTTGTAGATTTTGAAATGTAGTTTCTACACAGCTATTTGTGGCTTTTAAGGGAGGAGGTGTGATTGCCTTGGTATATTCTTTGAAAGTAAAGAACATGCACAATAATTTTGGCAACACCAGGGCTTTAAGAAAACAACATTCGTGAGGACACTTGAGGTTAGAATATACATTTTAGAATTGGAAGGAATCATTATATTTACATTCCTACACTTTTCAAATGAAAAGAAACAAGCAAACTTGGATTTCTGAAAAAGGAAGTGATTTTTCCTTTTTGCTCAATATTACACAGAGGACTAGTGGTTTTTTCCACTACCTCCCCGCTATTCAAGAAATTTGAAATATCAAGGACAGTAAAGTAATCTGCCTGAAGTTTCAGATGCTACTACTATGACTGTATTAACCAAATGTCTGTCCATACCCATCTGCTTTGTCATCAATGAAACATCTTACAAATTGTCAAACAAAATATGGGTAGAGCTTAGTTATCCAAGAAATAGAAATCATGTTATTCCTGTCAGATATTAGCATAAGGAAATAGAAATAAACATGTTCTTGCTTGTTAGGTTTTTGCTTTTTCTTTGAATTGTTGCTCAAGGGATGTTAATTGCAAACCAAACTATAAACAAAAACAGTTTATGTTAATTTCAGAGAAGTGTGTGTGTGTGTGCGCGCGCGTGTGTGTGCGTGTGTATGGCAAAAAACAGTCCCAAAATTATATGTATGTAAACTTTAAAGGTGAAAATTAAATTTAATACCCTGCTTTTTAAAATTCTTAGCACTTCGAAACCAAAAATACTGGATTTTTATGCTTACAAGATAATAGGACTTTTTTTCTTTGATTGTTAAACTCGTATGGCACTTTCAGCAGAGAAGTAAGCTGCCCAGAACAGTCTTGGACATATAGTAAATGCTCTGTATGTGTTAGTTGTTGGGGTAGTTATTCCTTTTTTTTTTTTAAGAAGTTATGTTTTTCAAATATTACTAAGTTTAGGCCCACAAGACATTCCAAAATAATGGAAAAATTCAAACCTGCCTCTTTGGAAACATTTTGGAAATAAGCCCCAAACACTGGAAGCCAGTCAATTCTTTTTTTGCAATTCTTTCTGAAATCTTTCTTTCTTAAGTCATATGCCTCTGGATTGTTTTGGTTTGGCCACTTGTCCTGTGTTGAGCTAACTCTGGGGTCAAAAGAAGTTAGCCAGTTGCTGAGCGTCTTTGAGAGAAAGGCGGTGAAACTTAATAAAAGGAATAAAAAACATGTATATTCCATAAAGGACACTGAAAAGTATGTATAGATCAAGAGTGGATATTGCTTCCTGAAAAAAGTACAGCAGGAGTTAGCTCACAGATGATAAAGCAAGTCTTTCCTTGTGGAGAGAAAACAGCACAAAACAGTGAGCTCATTAGTATCACAACGGGCAGCTTTGAAAAGATTCATTGAGAAGACTCCAGCACAGTAGTCAGCCTTGTGCTATCTCTGATTTCAGAGATTTCTTGTTAAGCCAAAGCTTGTACTCAAATAGTTTTATCATCCACTTAAGCGATTTCTTTACGAAAGTAGAAAGTAAAATGCAAATTCTTTTGTAGTGAATCAATGTCACAGACATACAAATGTCAGTTCTTTCTTATCATTTTTACTTTTTTTTTTTTTTTTTTTGAGATGGAGTTTCACTCTTGTTGCCCAGGCTAGAGTGTAATGGCGTGATCTCGGCTCACTGCAACCTCTGCCTCCTGGGTTCAAGGGATTCTTCTGCATCAGCCTCCAGAGTAGCTGGGATTACAGGCATGCGCCACCACGACCAGCTAATTTTGTGTTTTTAGTAGAGATGGGGTTTCTTCATGTTGGTCAGGCTGGTCTCAAACTCCCGACCTCAAGTCATCCACCCACCACGGCCTCCCAAAGTGCTCGGATTACAGGCATGAGCCACTGCACCCAGCCCATTTTTACTTCTTTAAAATCCAAGGTGGCTCAAGCCTGTAATCCCAGCACTTTGGGAGGCCGAGACGGGCGGATCACGAGGTCAGGAGGTCGAGACCATCCTGGCTAACACGGTGAAACCCCGTCTCTACTAAAAAATACAAAAAACTAGCCGGGCGAGGTGGCAGGCGCCTGTAGTCCCAGCTACTCGGGAGGCTGAGGCAGGAGAATGGCGTAAACCTGGGAGGCGGAGCTTGCAGTGAGCTGAGATCTGGCCACTGCACTCCAGCCTGGGCGACAGAGCGAGACTCCGTCTCAAAAAAATAAAATAAAATAAAATCCAAGGATTAGAGGAAAATAGTATGAAACTAAAAGTTTAAGCTTAGCTGGAATAATTTATTTGAAACAATTTAGAAAATGAAGGTCATGTAACTTTTGCAAGACCTTTGAAAATTAGAAAACTTAATTACAACTTTGCATTTCATTGCCAAGCATAAGAAGGAGTTTTGCTAGAGCTACATAAGTAAATGCATTAGGATATATAGCAGAGACATTCTATATACATGTATATATTTTTAAAATTTATTTTCCTTTTTTTTCTTTTGAGACAGGGTCTTGCTTTCTTGCCCAGGCTGAAGTACAGTGGCACCATCTTGGCTCACTGCAACCTCTGCCTCTCGGGTTCAAGTGATTCTATGCGTCAGCCTCCTGAGTAGCTGGGGTTACAGGCATGCACCACCATGCCCACCTAATTTTTGTATTTTTAGTAGAGATGGGGTTTCATCAAGTTGGCCAGGCTGGTCTTGAACTCCTCCTGGCCTCAAGTGATCCACCTACCTCGGCCTCCCAAAATGCTGGGATTACAGATGTGAGCCACCGTGACCAGACTACTTTGCTAGTTCTAGTTATTAGTTCGAATTCCCAGACGTTCTCTTTTTTAAATACGAATTAATCCTTTTTTCTGTGACATAAACAAATTTGGATTTATTTTTTAGCTGAAATCATGAAAATTGAAACAACCTAAGTTTTAGAAGTAAATGATCCTTGAAGCAGAAGCACTTGTAATAAGAAAAATAACTTTACATATCTCATTCTGAAGCTGTAACACTTTTGTCATTGCAGGGACTTTGGTATGTTAGGCATGAAGAAATGCACACTTTCAGATTTTAACTTATTAGACAATTTTCACTAAATGAAGTAGAGTACAGAAAGAAGTGGACTAGTGACTATTGTCTTTTCACAGAGCAGGTGCATTGTTATCAAAAGGAGAGCTATGGGATCAAAATGCATCACAGTTAACGTACAGTTGAACTAAAACATCACATTGTAAATAAAAATATTTTAATAATTTGAAAACTGCCTGAAGTGTGTGCATCAGCTCCTCATTGTTGATACTTAGAAGCCAGTATAATGGCCATAGAGCAGGAAGGGTGATTTCATTGGTTGTGTGTAGTATTTAGAGTAGTGCGTATGTGTGTGTCTGCATACATATACAAACATAGACACACACAGACATTTATTCTAAAATTCTACCTCCAAAATTACCGGTATAGCTAGCACAGAATCGCAGCTATGGAAATACTGAGTAAGCTTGATTTTGTAAAATTTAACTGCTTACTAACTATTCTCTCAAACAGAATTGTATTTGTAAGTCCAAAGAAAGGATTTAAGAAAGGCAATAGGAAAAGATGACTAAGTAATAGGGCCACTACAACACATACAGCAACTTTTCTACCAGTTACTAAAAGTCACTTTCTCTAGACGGATTAATTACAAAAAGGTGCCTTCCTGGAAAGATGAACTACAACAAGGCACTCCTTTCGGCCTGACACAGTCCTGTGCAAGACACAAGGCTTGGTTAGTATAGCTTGGGCTGGATTTCTGCTTCTGCTCGTGCCTGCTCTGACATATACAACCTGAACTGTTATGTATATTGTAACCCTGTTCTGTGAACTGCAGACATAGGCTGCATCCTCCTGAGATGTGTGTGTGAATGCATATTTGTCATGAATGTTAAAGGTCTTTGAATTGCATTTGTTCAGCAACTTTTCCATTAAGTCTTAAGTTTTCGTTCAATGAATCCACTTAAATGGGGTTCTAAACACCATTTAAAGAAAGTTGTATACAACTTCTACATCTTGCTCCTGTTTTACTGGCTTTGACTAATTTAGCCATGCACATTGGTGGATCAGGAACACATTTGGAATTAGGTAAATTCCAATACCTCAGAAAAATATAGACAGAACTTTAGAATGTCCAATCAGATGGTTACACAGTACTAGGATGTGAAACTTACTTTGTTATAACTTGCTTTTGTACAATTAGAATGTTCCTTACTGTGAAGAGAAGCTGGACTTCTTAAATGCCCCAATAAGACAATCACTGAAAAGCTTCTTTTTGGTGTTTATTCTTGATAGTCATCTATTACTACCAGCTTAACACTTTTTTTAACCGTATTATTCTGTAACTTTTGATTTAATGAATTCTTAATGAGCTACCCCATTATACTGTAAAATAGTTTTTCGGTTAGATCATAAAATTTTATCTTTCTTTCCATTAACAATTTTTATTGGGTGGGGGGAGGGGGAGGGATAGTATTAGGAGATATACCTAATGTAAATGACGAGTTAATGGGTGCAGTACACCAACATGGCACATGTATACATATGTAACAAACCTGCACGTTGTGCACATGTACCCTAGAACTTAAAGTATAACAAAAAAATTTTAAAAAAAGAATTTTTATTAAAGAAGGGGGATTCTTCAATGTTTTCTCTCCAGGAAAAGAATAAAGCCTTCCTTGTTTGTAGAAAATTAGCAGATTTACCTGTGCCTTTGAACCACATTAGTTTTTGCTTAAAGTGGATTCAATGCATGTAGCACTTAATGTTTTTGACAAGTGTGTGCAATTGACATTCTGGTGCTTCATTTTCAGCAGCAGTATCGTAGTACTTGTTTAGCATTTCAAAAACTCAAGCCCAATTTTTTATATCTTTTAACATCAGCTATGGGAAAAACGTAAGTGATCAAGATATAAAAGAATATAAATATGCTTATTGTATGTAATTTGAAATTAATTGTGAATCAACTAAATTACTTATTAATAGATTTTTCAAGAGGTAAAAAGTAGTGATATTGCCAAGACCTTCCGCAAAGCAATCAACAGGAAAGAAGGTATTTGTGCTCTGGGCGGAACTTCAGAGTTGTCCAGCGAAGGAACACAGCATTCTTACTCAGGTAATCATTTCATATGCAATAGGTTAACACAATGTGCTAAGTGGGATGGTTGCTGTAATGTCAAGGAAGGGCTCTAGGAAAACATTACCTTCTAATTAAGAATAAAGTAGAAGTCCCTTATGACATGTATTTAGGCTTGAGACTAATACTTGTCATAAAGGCATTATAAGTGTTTATTGTACGGCTTTGTTAGCTTGCAAGAGACAGGATACAATCCATGTAATGATAGGCTTTATTACAGTGCATTATACAATAATATAAGTGTAATTTTTAAGGAATTTTGTAACTTTTCTGAGGACCGGTTAACGTGTTCTATTTTTTTTCTTAATTTTGTAATACCTAATAACCACTGTGCTGCATCCAAGTGTCTGGGTTTCCACACAGAATAACCACATGTTTCTGACACATTAACTTTCAGTACTACTGCACAACTATTTTAGGCTTTGGAGTCAAATTGTTAATAACCTAGAGTATGAACTAATGTCTTGTTATTTAACATAATTTTAGAGGAAGAAAAATATGCTTTTGTTAACTGGATAAACAAAGCTTTGGAAAATGATCCTGATTGTAGACATGTTATACCAATGAACCCTAACACCGATGACCTGTTCAAAGCTGTTGGTGATGGAATTGTGCTTTGGTAAGATGTTAGCTTGTTTTATATCCAGATATCCAAAAATAGCCTTCCATATAATTGATATATTTGTTTATGCATGCTTGACAGATTCACCTCAAGAAATAATTAGAATGGAAAATTATCCAGTTTCTGCCTTTTTCATTTAATCTCTAGGTCTGTCCATGAATCTAAAATTCAGCCATAGATCGACAACCTCTTTATAGGGAAGCTTTCAGCCTCCATTTTCTTCTCAACACCAAGCCAGCAGAACATTACAACTTTGTTGAACTTAAGTATGTCAGTGTCTGTTTATTCTGAAGTACCACAGCTTCCAAAAGAAAAAAAGAGGCTACTCTTCAGTTCTCACTCTCCAATGACCTATTTCTAAAAAAATGCTTTTGCCACTGCTGCTGCCCCACAGCCAACAGCATCTTGGCAGACATAACACAAGATTGTCAACACTGTCAGTCGATGTTCCAGTTTATAGAGGCAGTGTCACACAGTGGTTAATAGCATGCTCCATAATCAGTCTGCCTGAGTTCTTTCTATTCAGTCCTGCCACTCTTCAGAGTACAACACTTCAGAGTACAACTGCCACTCTTCAGTTGTACCGCTTCAGCGGTACAACTGTAATCATGATACTCAACCCCTTTGCATTTCAGTTTCCATCTATTATGATCTCCCCGTTATTAATACTTATCTCACAGGGCTGTTGTGAGCATTAAGAAATTACTACATACAAAGTGCTTAGGGTAGTACAATTGACATATTTCAGATGACTATATATATATATAGTGTGTGAGAGAGACGGAGTTTCGCTCTCGTTGCCTAGGCTGGAGTGCAATGGTGCGATTTCAGCTCACTGCAACCTCCGCCTCCAGGTTCAAGCCATTCTCCTGCCTCATCCTCCTGAGTAGCTGGGACTACAGGCATGCACCACCATGCCCGGCTATTTTTTTTTTTTTTTTTTTTTTTTTTTTTTTTTTAGTAGAGATGGGGTTTCTCCACGTTGGTCAGGCTGGTCTCGAACTCCAGACCTCAGGTGATCTGCCCGCCTCAACCTCCCAAAGTGCTGGGATTATAGACATGAGCAACTGCGCCCGGCTGACAGTATATATTATAGTATATACAATTCTTCTTTTTGCAATAGGGTCATTTTGTTTGTTTGAAAAGCTGATTTTAAAAATGTAAGATAGGCTGGGCATGGTGGCTTATGCCCAGCCCTTTGGGAGGCTGAGGCAGCAAGATTGCTGAAGGCCAGGAGTTAGGTCCAGTCTGGACAACAAAACAAGACCCCTGTCTCTACAAAAAATTTAAAAATTAACCCAATATGGGGTTGCATGCCCTTAGTCCCAGCTACTTGAGAGGCTGAGGCAGGAAGATCACTCGAGCCCAGGAGTACAATGTGGCAGTGAGTCAGGATTTGCACCACTGAACTCCAGCCTGGGTGACTCTGTCTGTCTAAGAAATAAAAATACATATATACATTTCCTTTGTGTTCCATTTATAGGCAGTGAAGACATAATTTCCCATGTGTGTGTTTTGTTTTTGTTTTTGTTTCTGAGATGGAGCCTTGCTCTGTCGCCCAGGCTGGGGTGCAGTGGCGTGACCTCAGCTCACTGCAGCCTCCACCTCCCAGGTTCAAGCAATTCTTGTGCCTCAGCCTCCCGAGTAGATGAGACTACGGGTGCTCACCACCACACCCAGCTAATTTTTGTATTTTTAGTAGAGACAGGGTTTCATCATGTTGGCCAGACTGGTCTCGAACTCCTGACTTCAAGTGATCCTCCTGCCTCAGCCTACCAAAGTACTGGGATTACAGGCGTGAACCACTGTGCCCGGCCTCCCTTGTGTTTTAATACAGAGAGAAGACTGCGAGTTTCTCTCTCTGGGGAACTCACCCTGCAGAACTCAAAAAATAAATAATATAAAAATAATAAGAGATAATCATATTGAACTATTTAAGATTTAAATTTTGCATGGAAAGAAGCATGGCCTTCTTTATGTAGAATAAAATTTATTAGGGCAGTATTATGAACATCTAATATGTTAGAACCAAGCATAGTGGCTCACACTTGTAATCCCAGGTACTTGGAGGCTGAGGTTGGAGGATCCCTTGAGCCCAGGAGTTCGAGGCTGCAGTGATTCGAGCTATGATTTGGGCCTCTGTACTGTAGCCCAGGCGACAGAGTTAGACCCTGTCTCTAAAAAGTAATAAAATAAAAAATAAAATGTTAAAGTCTAAATCTAGATTTTACCAAATGAGTTTTTTCCTAATGAGTCACAGACTATAGCCTACCCAATCTTTCTCTCGCCACTGTACTACCAGCACCAAGTATAACGTCTGGCTTATTGTTGAGGCACTTAGTAAACATTTGGTGAATGAAAGAATCTCATGCTCAACTAATTTTACTGTTTTGTGGAAAAGACTCATTTTCAATGCAGGATTTTATGTATTTAAAATATATCCAATAAAGTTCTCCCTCCGCTTTTTTTTTTTTTTTTTTTTTTGAGACAGGGTCTTGCTCTGTCACCCAGGCTGGAGTGCAGTGATTCAATCATGGCTCACTGCTGCCACCATGACCTCTTTGGCTCAATCAATCCTCCCACTTCAGTCTCCAAAGTAGCTAGGACTACAAGCACACACCACTATGCCTGGCTAATTTTTTTTTTTTTTTTAATTTTTTGTAGAGATGGGGTTTCACCATGTTGCTCAGGCTAGACTTGAACTCTTGAGCTCAAGCAATCTGCCCTCCTTGGCCTCCCAAAGTGCTAGGGTTACAGGCGTGAGCCACACTGTACCTGGCCCAAGTTTTGTTTTCAATATCCCAAGTTATTTTCATAAAAGAATGAGAAAAAATTAAAAAATAAATAGAAAGCATGTTACAATCCTCTGCTTAGAGATACCCAACTACTATACACATAGTTTGGTCTTCTTGGTTTTTTTTTTTTTTTTTTTTTTTTTTGAGACGGAGTCTTGCTCTGTCGCCCGGGCTGGAGTGCAGTGGCCGGATCTCAGCTCACTGCAAGCTCCGCCTCCCGAGTTTACACCATTCTCCTGCCTCAGCCTCCAGAGTAGCTGGGACTACAGGCGCCCGCCACCTCGCCCGGCTAGTTTTTTGTATTTTTAGTAGAGACGGGGTTTCACCGTGTTAGCCAGGATGGTCTCGATCTCCTGACCTCGTGATCCGCCCGTCTCGGCTTCCCAAAGTGCTGGGATTACAGGCTTGAGCCACCGCGCCCGGCCGTTTTTTGTATTTTTTAGTAGAGACGGGGTTTCACCATGTTAGCCAGGATGGTCTCGATCTCCTGACCTTGTGATCTGCCTGTCTCGGCCTCCCAAAGTGCTGGGATTACAAGGCTTGAGCCACCGCGCCCGGCCTTTATTTATTTATTTTTTTTAACAGTATCTTGCTGTATTGCGCAGGATGAAGTGCAGTGGCATCATCTCCGCTCACTTCAACCCCGCCTCCCAAGTTCAAGTGATTGTTCTGTGTCAGCCTCCCAACTAGCTGGGACTACAGGTGGGACTACAGGTGTGTGCCACCACGCTGTGCTAATATTTGTATTTTTAGTAGAGACAGGGTTTTCCCGTGTTGGCCAGGCTGGTTTCCAACTCCTGACCTCAGGTGATCCACCTGCCTTGGCCTCCCAAAGTGCTGGAATTACAGGCGTGAGCCACCATACCTGGCCAGGGTTTTTTTTTTTTTTTTTTAACACAGGGTCTCGCTCTGTTGCCCAGGCTGGAGTGCAATGGTGTGATCGTAGCTCACTGTAACTTTGAACTCCCGGGCTCAAGCTATCCTCTTTCCTCAGCCTCCTGAGTAACTAGTACTACAGGCACATGCCACCACGCCCGGCTAATTTTTTATCTTTTTTGTAGAGACAGGGTCTCACTATATTGCCCAAGCTGGTCTGGAACTCCTGGCCTCAAGCAGTCCTCCTGCCTCAGCCTCCCAAAGTGCTGGGGCTGGGATTATAGACATGAGCCACCACATCAGGCCTTGGTCTTTTTGTTTTTGTTTTTTTTTTTAATTTTTATTTTCCATATGTGTAGTTTATTATGATCAACATGATAAAACTCATCTAGTTGCATTTTTTAGAGTACATGAAAGATATTTTATAGTAAGCTTTAAAATATTTGTAAGTGTTTACAGCCACTTCATAAAAGTAAATCAACTCTTCTTTTTTAAAATCAACTTTCTTCTTTTATTTTTGTTTCAGTAAAATGATTAACCTTTCAGTTCCTGATACCATTGATGAAAGAGCAATCAACAAGAAGAAACTTACACCCTTCATCATTCAGGTATGCATTGTTCTCCCCTCCCTTTAACATGAAATTACTGTTTGAGGATCTGTTCTACAGACTTCAGTTTCTGCACTCTGTAGGCTCCCAATCAATCCTTGTAAAAACTGTTGAGTGTGGGATTGTTATCCAAATTATACAGACAGAATCGGGACTCAGAAAGGTTTCTGAGCTTGCCTGAGAGTAATGTTGGAACTGAGGTTCAAATCCCATTCTAATTTCAAAGCCCCATGTTCTTTTCATTTCATAATGTGTTCAAGCACTACAGAGATAAGCAGATGTATATAAGCTCTTAATTAACTGGTGTGATTAAGGAATGGAGCATTTTTTTTCTATCAAGTGAATATTAGATTATTAGCAAAATTCCCTCAGGGAAGAGCACCTCTTGGGATGTGGACATTCATAACTTCTAAAACTCTTTTGGGCATATGCAGTACTGTTTGTCTCTCACCCATTTGGGCATTTTTGGAATGATAACACTTTACTCACATGGATATATTTACTGTGGTACTCAGCCTTTTCCTTTAGTGCCAGCATACTTCAAAAGGTACCAAATAAAAATACAAAGTTAACTTCTCCTGAGGTTCTGCAAAAGGCAATAGCAATAAGGCTGAAATTTGTCTTAGCTGGGCTTTCTAACACAAAAATCTAGAATTTGTTTTTTGTGACACATATATGGATGAAATTAATACAGGTATTAATTTCCTCATTGAATGTTATTTTCAGTGAAGGGAGAAAGTAGACTGCTAAAAAATGGAAAGGTCAAGAAGCAAGTGTGTAATTTGGCTGTCTTGCAGGAAAACTTGAACTTGGCACTGAACTCTGCTTCTGCCATTGGGTGTCATGTTGTGAACATTGGTGCAGAAGATTTGAGGGCTGGGAAACCTCATCTGGTTTTGGGACTGCTTTGGCAGATCATTAAGATCGGTTTGTTTGCTGACATTGAATTAAGCAGGAATGAAGGTAATGGAACGCAGTCATTCTGGAAGTTGTTTATTGGTTATTTTTTTCTAGTCATGCAGACTTTCATGCTCTCACTTAATAGAGGTGATTAAATGATGATAACTAGAATGAACATAAGATAATGCTATAGAGTTATTCAGGAAAATAGTCTAGTTACATGACTCTCTTCTTTACTAGTAATTCACATTTGTCTGGCACTTTACAGTTCATTTTGCAATAATGACACAAAAGCACAGAGAGATTAAGGAGCTTTCCTGAAGTCCTCAAACTTGATTATTTTTTTCTGTTCTGCCTACACAATTTCTACCCCATTACCACCCTCAGCCCCACCATTTTGCACCATCTTCTTTTTTGGAGACAGGGTCTCACTCTGTCACCCAGGCTGGAGTGCAGTGGAACAGCCTGGCTAACATGGTGAAACCCCGTTTCTACTAAAAATACAAAAAATTAGCCAGGTGTGGTGGCACGCACCTGTAGTCCTAGCTACTCGGGAAGCTGAGGCAGGAGAATTGCTTGAACCCGGGAGGCGGAGGTTGCAGTGAGCTGAGATTGCGCCATTGTACTCCAGCCTGGGCGAAAGAGCGAGATTCTGTCTCAAAAAAAAAAAAAAAAAAAAAAAGAAAGAAAGAAAGAAAGAAAGTAAAAGGAAAAACAACAACAAAAAAAATGTAAGGTTGCAACCGGGTGTGTTGGACCACGCCTGTAATCCCAGCACCTTGGGAGGCCGAGACGGGTGGATCACTTGAGGCCAGGAGTTGGAGACCACCCTGGCCAACATGATGGAATCCCGTTTCTATTTAAAATAGAAAAGTTAGCTGGGCATGGTGGCGTGCGCCTGTAGTCCCAGCTAGTCGGGAAGCTGAGGCAGTAGAATCACTTGAACCCAGGAGGCAGAGGTTGCAGTGAGCCAAGATCACGTCACTGCACTCCAGCCTGGTCAGTAGTCCAAGACTCTTTCAAAAGAAAGAAAAGAAAAAGAAAATATAAGGTTGAATTACATTCCTGTTAAAATAGGCTTGAGCCTTCAAGAGTTAATTGATTAATTATACTTAAATACAAATACCACAGTGTTTCTAGGCTACTTTAATCAACAGGTTAAGTAAAAGTTTCCCAAATATTAAATATCTTTCCCAGAATCTTTGACTTTAATCAAAAGGCTAAGTAAAAGATTCCCAAATTTTAAACATTTTTCCCCAAATCCTTGACTTTAGAAGTGTTAAATAAGAACAATTTATACAAACATATGACATAATGTGAAGCTTCCATTAAGCTTAAAGGCCATAACCTCATTTGGTATTTGGAATGTGAAGAATAACAGAGAAAAGAATAAATTGTAGTATTATGTTATTATATCTAGTATATATTTATCTTTTTGAGTAGATTATGAGTATCTTGAAACCAGGAGCTATGTCATAGTAGTTTTTGCACCTCTATTACTTAACAGTGTCAAAAGACTGAATGAACTTGGCATGACCATTATTATGTCATATAATGACTGTGGGATTTTTTTTTTTTTCTTCTAGCCTTGGCTGCTTTGCTCCGAGATGGTGAGACTTTGGAGGAACTTATGAAATTGTCTCCAGAAGAGCTTCTGCTTAGATGGGCAAACTTTCATTTGGAAAACTCGGGCTGGCAAAAAATTAACAACTTTAGTGCTGACATCAAGGTAACTGTTCAAAGAACCACAACATTTTGGGGGGATATAATAGCTGGAAGATTTCATCCCAGCTTAACAGAGGGAAAATCCTAACACTGTATCACCAAGTCTTGTTGCCTCTTGGTCCTGAAGGTAGATTTTAGAAGAGAAGTAGGGCCAGATAAGGAGCATTAGCACCTATGTTTTATTTTGTGGAAAAAGGTAAAAATATTATGCTAATTTATCATTATAACGCTAATTTGTTATATTCTGCCGATTGTTAAACATGGAGTATTAAAGAATAGGACATGACTATTCTATTCTTAACTGTCTTTCCCAGGCCTCAGTGTACCTGTTAGTAAACACACCTAGAAGAGAGAGGAAGGGCCTCACGATTTCCTCTTCACCATTTTTATTTGGCTTCTCCTGTCATTTTATCCTACCTTTAGTTGTGAGTTCCTCAAGGATAGTGATGAGCTCTTATTTATGTCTATGTATCCTACCTCAGCCCCTGCTCCAGGGCCCTCCTACTAAAGCCAACCTATAACATAGTATGTGGCACATACAAGACCCTCATATTGCTTGCATTGAATTGAATTTTTTTTTTTTTACTCGCTGTTTATCATGAGCAGTGGGGGAAAACTAACAATGGAGGAAGACATTTATTACATGTTTCCTTTGGCTTCTCATGCAGAGAGGGCCAATATTACCATAGCAAACATTGTGTGGAGTTCTCCTTAACTGCCTCAATTCTGTCTGACATCCAGATGTTGGTACACGGGGAAAAAACTTAAGGATCTTCATCAGACGTTACTGACCAGCAAGGCTGTGAAAACAATACTGTGCATAGGCAATCACATGATTTTGTTCAGTGATGAGAGGAAGCAGTGAGTTGCCTGTACTACTGATTTCATCCATGAAAATTAAGAATAGCCCCAAAATTATAAGACCAACTGACCCTGCCCTCTCTTGTAATTATACAATATGTTTGGCCAGGTTTGTTGTTGTTGTTGTGGTTGTTACAGGGTCTCACTTTGTCACCCAGGCTGTAGTGCAGTGGTGCTAACATGGCTCACTGAAGCCTTGACCTCCCAGGCTCAAGCAATCTTCCTACCTCAGCCTCCCAAGTAGCTGGGACTACAGGTCCACACCACCAAGTCCGATTGATTTTTTTTGTTTGTTTGTTTGTTTTTTGAGACGGAGTCTCGCTCTATCGACCAGGCTGGAGTGCAGTGGCGCCATCTTGGCTCACTGCAAGCTCCGCCTCCCAGGTTCACGCCATTCTCTTGCCTCAACCTCCTGAGTAGCTGGCACTACAGGCACCCGCGACCACAACTGGCTAATTTTTTTTGTATTTTTAGTAGAGACGGGGATTCACCATGTTAGCCGGGATGGTCTCGATCTCCTGACCTCGTGATCCCACCAGCCTCGACCTCCCAAAGTGCTGGGATTACAGGCGTGAGCCACCGCGCCCGGCCATGAATATTTTTAAAAAGGAAAGAATTGTTTGGTAATGCGAAAACTAACTTCGAGTTTATCTGTATTCAAGTTCAAATTTTCACCTGTAAAGCCCTTTTCAGGGTAGTAAATACAGATTTTGCTGGGTCTGCTCTTTACTTGTTCTTCTCAAGACCGTAGGTTTAGATTATAAATTGTTTATGTAGCTTTAGCAAGTAATTGGAAGTGAAAGCACTTTCACAGCTGTAGTACGCTATTCCTTAAGAGGTAAATGCTATGCCCCCCGAATGATAGGATCGGAGTTGGCTATTTAAGAATTGCTCTGAAATAGCTTTCAATCACCTGATTTTCCCCATTCTTAGAATCATTTCTGGCACCAAGTTTCAAACTCACTTGGGTAGCTGATTTAAAAGGCACCTTTCTGGGCAGCTCCCAGACATTTATATTTGGTAGCTCAGGAATTGGATTCAGTAATTCACATATTGAGCAACTTCCTCAGGTGTTAGTATGCACACAGACTATGAGAAACACTTCTTCATAGCCTGTCTGGACCAGTAACAAGAAACTATTAATATCGTACCTGGAAGGTGGTCTTCACATATGGCAGGATTAAGAAATCTTCACTCAAATTCCTGTCCTCTAGCATTCCAAAGATGCAGGAATTTACTTGACATGTGTGTGAAGGCTCTTAATAAGCGTTTGTGCGAGTACAATGGTTTTCAAACTGTTTTGTGGAGTTGTCCACGCAACCTGAATTCATGTTGACTGTGAGCCAACCCCATTGTTTTCAGTGTTGGGATTCTAAGAAAACAGCATTCAAGTGATTTAGCCCAGGGGTTTAAAACGAAAAGAGACGTTTGTTTTTTTAAGTACATTCAGATCATAGAGGGTTCAGTGTTATTTTAGCAACCAAAATGTTTGTCATTTAACGCTTTTGTCATTTAAATTTACAATTAAATACATCTATAACATAGCTAATCTCTTCTTCACAGGTGTGGTATATTCATTATGCTTTGTAATGATATAACCTGTTTATTTTCTCTTTCTTCTATGCTTCCTGGATTTCTGCTCTTCTACTTTTTTAAATGCTTGTTTTGTCTATCAAGCTTATTGACTTCAGTAATTCAGTGAAGGTACAGAACTGGTTATATGTTTATTAGCATTATTGTATCGATGACTTTAATAATTGTGAAGTCATGTCAAAATCCAGTTCATCCATATGCAAGACAGATATAAGGCCAGATAGATGGACTTTTCTGGGGAAGACACCTGTTAAATTAGAAGGCAGAGAGATTTGTGCCATATATTCTCAAAATTCCAATGCAAATAGGCTTCCAAACATGGGACAATAGGATACATTCATTCCTTGTCACTGTGATCTCACTGACATTTTCAATTCTTTGTAGGATTCCAAAGCCTATTTCCATCTTCTCAATCAAATCGCACCAAAAGGACAAAAGGAAGGTGAACCACGGATAGATATTAACATGTCAGGTTTCAACGTAAGTATAAGTGCTCTTTTGAATTCTACAATCTTCCAAAATTATTGTCAATTTCTTATAAATACAATAATTTTTATAATTGTATGAAGTGGAGTTGGCAATTTTAAGCATTATTTTAAAATGTATTACTGTACATGTAATTCAGAGGCCAGAAAACTAGCTTTTATTTATTTTGATTGTTAGTGAATTCCATCGTTGTTGTGGTATTGATTTATGTGAATGGCATAAAATATTCAAAACAAGTATGGGGAAATGAGCAACTAGAAGCTAACCTTTTCCAAGTATTTGGATTACAACCACAGTAATAGATTTAGTGACTGTATATTCATATATACATATATTCATATTCCTGTGTTGAGAGTAATGTGATTATGTTTTACAAACTCCCAATCTATGAAATCTAATTTAGGGAATCAATCTCAGAGACCATGTTCCCTGGTTATGTCACTCATTTGTTTAGTGACCTTGGGCAAGTTCCTTCTTAAAATTGGATTTCACTTTGTTCTTCCATAAAGTAAGGAGTTAGACTGGACTATTTAGTCCCAAGTTTCTAGGAATCTGTGGTTTTTGTACCCATTAGATATGGAATGCATGCTCCTAATTAACAAAATCCATGTATCTGTCCTATTATGCCATAGGATGGAGTGGATTACATTGGCTAAACCATTTTTATGCTGCCCTTACCAGAACTGAATTTGTAACTGACTTGTGTGCTTATATTTCTGTCTGTATGTTAAATGCAAAACTCTTCAGCTCAGGTCACTCTTGGTAGGAATGAGGGGTCGTCTTGTCCAAGAAGGGAGCTGTCTGGGATGGCTAGCCATGTGATCTGATACCAGGGTAAATGGCATCAGTATACTAACTGATTCTGATATATCCCTTCTCTAGTCAATCCGATTGATCTTAAAACACTCTTTTGTCTCTTCCCTTTTCAGAATCCGACAAGGATTCTTCTGTTGACTCTAGAATTCAGTCTGAAATGTTCTGCTTGGCACTCACCCTACAAATCTTGCTCTAAAATCTAGCCAGTGTTATTTCCCTAAAAGTCTGTATTCCCCACCCCAACCTTCCTTCCCAGCACCACCCAGGTGCCTTTGCTCATGCTATTCTCATGGTTTTCAGTGTCCTTCACCTTTTCCCGCTTTACACCTTCTTTAGGGCCTTTTTTTTTTTTTTTTTTTTTTTTTTCCAAGAATCGAGGTTTCGCCATGTTGGCCAGGCTAGTTTCAAACTCTTGGGCTCAATTAATCCTCCTGCCTCGGCCTCCCTAAGTACTGGGATTACAGGCGTGAGCCACCACGTCCAACCAAGGCCTAATGTTAACTCTGAACAGTTTTACCTTTTTTCAGTTTCAGTTTAACTTTTTTCTCTTGATCTTTGTAATGGAAAAAATCCCTTCCCTTTGTCCTAACTTTTTTAATCCTTCAGTTCCCTGAGATTAATCCTTGGTCTTGCCTTCCACCATTCTCCCTATGCTCAAAAGAAATCAGTAAAAATAGATTCTCTGCTTCTCTTCAATTCAAGCAACAGTTCACAAGCATTTCCCTTGGGATTTGAACATGAACTGAATGAAGGTATCTATCTTCTCCCTCAGCCAGAGGAGCCGACTTCCACAGCTCAGCACAACTTCCTCTCTCTCTAGCTGGCTCTCCAACAGTGCCCTCCTTTCCAGTTCCTTCTGCTGCATAACACAGCCCCAGAGGTTCCTGGGTTCCAAGGAGTCGACTCTGCCATGAAGCTCATTGACCTAATGCACAGTACCCAGAAGCCTCAGTGAAGTTCAGCTGAGAGCCAATAGAGAAAAGGAGAAACTCCAAAGCAGAAAGTAGTAAATCAGCAAAATAAAATAAGCCAAGTTGAGGAGAATGAACCCACAATTTACAGAAAATGAACACTATTTTCTAAATGGGACTTAAGTAGGACTACAGTTAATACCCTTTCACATTTAATAATTAGTAGAGATTCATTGTAGATAAGTACATTTGAAAAAGAATTTTAACATAATTCTACTGAAACTATCTGAATATTTAACTTGAGATGGCTTAAAAGGAGAATTGAAGCTGTTTTCCTATTGAGAAGGAAAAAAGGAAAAGTGGAACTGGAGAAAGTGAAGATGGTGCATGTATATTTTTTCTCTACAGATTTTCAAACAAAATCTGGAAGTTTCCCCCAAGGTTTTGCATAACTTCTTTTTTAATGCAATTTAATGCAATTTAATGTACTCTGTAGTTTGCTATGTGATCTGGCGCCATCTAGTGTATATTAAAAGTACTGCATCTCTAACAGGGCTAACTTTTTTTTTTTTTTTTTTTTTGCATTCAAAACAATTTTATAATAAGTACCATATGTTGACTAAAAGAAAGTAGAACTGTATACCCAGACTATGATTGTGGGGACATTTTCTACATTTTTAGTATGGCCTTTGACAAAGTCTTCCTATTTTGTTTCAACAGGAAACAGATGATTTGAAGAGAGCTGAGAGTATGCTTCAACAAGCAGATAAATTAGGTTGCAGACAGTTTGTTACCCCTGCAGATGTTGTCAGTGGAAACCCCAAACTCAACTTAGCTTTCGTGGCTAACCTGTTTAATAAATACCCAGCACTAACTAAGCCAGAGAACCAGGATATTGACTGGACTCTATTAGAAGGTAACTAAAAACTTCTCAAATTCGAATATGTGGGACTATAGAGTAGAAATACATAGGCCATATGATTTTACAATCTAGACTTAATAAGTTTTTTTATATCTGCAAGAAGCAGATGCCAGTGCTGAGTAAAAACTGGCAGAAAAGGACGATACAAGTGAACGTTTTAAGTAAAGTAGTCAAGGCCGTGTGCGGTGGCTCACACGTGTAATCCCAGCACTTTGGGAGGCCGAGGCGGGCAGATCACCTGAGGTCAGTAGTTTGAGACCAGCCTGGCCAACATGGTGAAACCCTGTCTCTACTAAAAATTAAAAAATTAGTTGGGCATGGTGGCACATGCCTGTAATCCCAGCTACTCGGGAGGCTGAGGCAGGAGAATCACTTGAACCTGGGAGACGGAGGTTACAGTGAGCCGAGATCATGCTATTGCACTCCAGCCTGGGCAACAGAGTAAGACTCTGTCTCAAAAAAAAAGAAGAAAAAAAAAAGTAGTCAAATCACTTAATGTAAAGCCACTTAGTAAATCAGTATTTAGTTTTAATCTTTAGGGTTAGACCACTTTTTAATCCTCTCATCAGGAAAAAAGTGCACATATGCATTCAGTTTGACCTGTAAATTTAGTATATATTTATGTTTCGTTCATCCACAGTCAGTGTAACTGGAACTAACCCCAACTCCTTTCACCCTTACCTCCTCAAAAAACAAATGATAATATATACTAATTTTTTAAGTTTTGGAAAGGCAGAGTTTACCTTTTCCAGATTATATATGCATGAAGTATAGTCTATAAAAATTAAGAAATGCGGCCGGGCATGGTGGCTCACGCCTGTAATCCCAGCACTTGGGGAGGCCAAGGCAGCCAGATCACCTAAGGTCAGGAGTTCGAGACCAGCCTGGCTAACATGGTGAAACCCCGTTTCCACTAAAAATACAAAAAATTAGCCGGGCGTTGTGGTGCGCGCCTGTAATCTCAGATACTTGGGGGGCTGAAGCAGGGGAATCACTTGAACCTGGGAGGCAGAGGTTGTAGTGAGCTGAGATCGCGCCATTGCACTCCAGCTTGGGCAATAAGAGCAAACCTCCATCTCATAAATAAATAAATAAATAAATAAATAAATAAATAAATAAATAAAGCAAATAGTAATTCATTGAGTGTTCACCGATATTTCTATAAAACCAGTAACTAAACTGATAACATCAGTTACTTTGAGGGATGCAGATTTGAGGAAATATTGGAGAAAGATTTGAGGAGACTATAAAAAGTTCATAAACCTCTAAATTGCTTAACTGCTTAGAATAAGGTTGTATTCTTTAATTTTAAAATAAGTTCAAATTTGAAAAATAAGCCTGTATCTAGAGAGAATGTATGTACTTAGGAGAATGCTTGGAAACTCGTGTTATTGAAAACTTCTAGATCTGAATAGAGAGAGAAAATAATCTAATATGTGGATTGGCACTGTATGCACATACATAAAGTGTTTAATGAATCAGCAAATTTTGTGAATATTCTTAACAGGAGAAACTCGTGAAGAAAGAACCTTCCGTAACTGGATGAACTCTCTTGGTGTCAATCCCCATGTAAACCATCTCTATGCGTAAGCCTGCCTACTGCTATTGTAAACAGTTATGAATGTCATGAATGGATGTTAAATAATGACAGCTCTAAAGATTTTCTAGATATTAATTTGTAGCTATTATTTATATTGGAAAATGTCGAGTGGTGATTTCCATCATTTTCCCAATACACAAAAGCTTTAATTATTTATTTACATGATCATTAACTGTAAGTGATAGAATATATACATATCTTTATAGTACCCTAGGGAGCAAATATTATATATATATATATATATTTTTTTTTTTTTTTGAGGCGGAGTCTCGCTCTGTCGCCCAGGCTGGAGTGCAGTGGCCGGATCTCAGCTCACTGCAAGCTCCGCCTCCCGGGTTTACGCCATTCTCCTGCCTCAGCCTCCCAAGTAGCTGGGACTACAGGCGCCCGCCACCTCGTCCGGCTAGTTTTTGTACTTTTAGTAGAGATGGGGTTTCACCGTGTTCGCCAGGATGGTCTCGATCTCCTGACCTCGTGATCCGCCCGTCTCGGCCTCCCAATACTTTATATTTTGAAACAGCCGTTTGGGAGGCTGAGGCTGATTACTTGAGCCCAGGAGTTTGAGGCTTCAGTGAGCTATGGTTGTGCCACTGTACTGCAGCCTGGGCAACAAAGTGAGATCCTATTTCTAAGAGGGGAAAAAAAAAAAGAAAGGTAAAAAAGAAAGAAACAGAGACCAGGGAATCCTTTAAGTAGACCATCCACAACAACTCAGGGACTTTGGCTCACTCTTCTCTCAGCCTGGAACGTTCTTTGCTCGCATATAATGGCTTATACCCTTACTGTATTCCAGTCACTGATTCAAAGATTTCCTGACTACCACCTGCTACTCTGTAACACGTAACCCTAGTTCTTTTTTTCTTCATAGCACTTACATATACCCGTAAAATTGTTTATTGTCAACAAGACAAACAACACCCCTGTATTGTTTGTTTATCCATGTACTTGTTTATTGTCTATCTCTCTGACTCTAATGCAAGGACAGGGATTTTCGTCCTGTGGGCCCAGCCTCTAGAACAGTGCCTTGCTCACAGTAAGCTCTCAATAAATACTTATAAATGAATTGGATGGTCTTAGCTCTATTTTCAGCACAGATTGATAGAAAATATGAGTCTTATGTATTATTTATGGTTTTATGTATCTTGTTTGATAATGTAGTGTTGTTGTTTTTAAGGAAAGTCAAGTCCCAGCTTCCTGAAAACACTGATTACATTATTTTTAAATCATTAGTGACCTGCAAGATGCCCTGGTAATCTTACAGTTATATGAACGAATTAAAGTTCCCGTTGACTGGAGTAAGGTTAATAAACCTCCATACCCGAAACTGGGAGCCAACATGAAAAAGGTAGATAATTAAGTTGCTGTGTATCTTTGTTAGAGTATTTTTATTCTCGATTCATTCCTTTGTTTCTAAAACTCTTGACGCTGAGCTTCTTGAGTGCAAAAACTGTGTCTTATTTGTTTTTGTGTGCTGATACCTAGCATTATACAAGACACACACACATGTATGCAGATTAAACAAATGGAAGTCTTTAACCATTTACTCTTGTGCCTTTGCAGCTAGAAAACTGCAACTATGCTGTTGAATTAGGGAAGCATCCTGCTAAATTCTCCCTGGTTGGCATTGGAGGGCAAGACCTGAATGATGGGAACCAAACCCTGACTTTAGCTTTAGTCTGGCAGCTGATGAGAAGGTATAGTACACAACTTTAGCTGTTTAGTCTTTACTGTCACACAGGTCTGTGATTTAGTCCTTACTGTGTTTAATAAGTGAACATGTCAATGACTACACTTTTGAAATATGTTGTATTTATACTCCAAAATGAGTTTAATTAATGAATATATGTTGGATGTTAAGTGGGAGAGGCTTCCTTGCAAATTAGGCAGCAGAACTATGGCTAGTCCCTTTTTTAAAACATAGGAAGCCTGACACATAGATTTTGACCTCATTTTGTGTCAGTGAATTAAAAAATTGTCAGAACAAAATTATGAACATCCTCGTGCTCATTTGAAAATAAAGATCTCTCTCTGTAATGCTGATGAAGATCACCATAATGCTGAAAAGCATTCATTATGACTAGGCACCATCCAAAGCACAGCTTATTTTATGCCATTACCACTATTGGAATAGTACAAAATGTGCCTGCAGTAGGCTGTTGGACCTGCTCATTAAAGCACTGTCAATCTGCTCCTCTGTCACCACTACAAAGGGTAGAATAGTAGCAAGCCACTACTGCTTAAAATATTTTTTTCACATAGTGTGAATCTCTTTCCATGAAATCTTTAGTCCTTGAAATGTAAGGAATATAAAAAGTGGAAGATAAAGCATCTTTCTGATGTTTGCATTTTTCCTCATAAAGTAGATTGTGACGTTTTCTTCTGCTGCTTCTTTTAGATACACCCTCAATGTCCTGGAAGATCTTGGAGATGGTCAGAAAGCCAATGATGACATCATTGTGAACTGGGTGAACAGAACGTTGAGTGAAGCTGGAAAATCAACTTCCATTCAGAGTTTTAAGGTCAGAATCCATATTTGACTATTAAATATTATGTTTGCGAGATAACATCTATCATTTGGGAAGGCAACCTTTGGCTTCTTTGTGAGTGAGAATTATTGTTGGACTAATGGCACGATTCTTTATGAATTCACTGGGTTTTGTTTTGGACACTTGATATAAGTAAGCACATGTTAATTTGCATGTATCAAAATTCTCAGATTTGTTCTCCTTTCACACTAGGACAAGACGATCAGCTCCAGTTTGGCAGTTGTGGATTTAATTGATGCCATCCAGCCAGGCTGTATAAACTATGACCTTGTGAAGAGTGGCAATCTAACAGAAGATGACAAGCACAATAATGCCAAGTAAGGGAGACTGCCAATAGCATGAAAAGAACACAGCTTTGCAGCTGGACAGATCTGAATTCTAATTCAGGTTCTGCCATGTAAGAGTGGTGTCACCTTGGGAGAAACCTCTTGCAGCCTCAAATTCCTCATCAGTAAACTGGGGGCAATAATACTTACCTTAGAGATTTTATGAAGATTAAATTTTAAAAAATTATAAAAGCCTAGCCTTGTACTTGGCCTACTAGGTGCTTAGTCAGTTGTTGCTTCAGTGGATTACAGAAATAATGTAGAACATCTCAGTTCTTCTGTCCCTTCCTTTGTCTACCTTTTCTAGTTTTTGGTCCAGCCACTCTGTCCATGTGCCATGTAGACTGTCTACCCTCTCATGAATATTTGGAAGTATTCATTGCATCTGCCTAACAACTTGGGTTTTGCATTTAGCATGATTTTCCACCTCATATCTCTAAGATCACATGAGTGTGCAATGAGAATATTAACATGGATTGTATAGACAGCCTAGGTAATTATTTATATATATATATAAATTATTTATATATATATAAATAATTTATATATATATAAATATTATAATATTTTACTTTATATATATATAAATTATTTATATATATATAATAATTTAATATATAAATTATTTATAATATATAAATAATTTATATATATAAATAATTTAATATTATATAATAATTTATATATATTTATATAAAGTTGGTGCTTCAAGCTTAATTCTCACCTCACATTGGAGAAAAAGAGTGAATAAATATTATTGGCCCCAAATAATAGAGCTTAAAAACCTACTATAACTTCAAAGTGAAATCAAAACCAAAATCAAAAGAAAACAAAAAACAAAACTGTTCTAATTGGAACTATCAATATGGAATTTTTGCATCCCAGCATAATAATTATATATGAGGAAATAGATGTCTTACGTGGTGTCCTTAACTAACAAGAATTTCATCCTAATTTTTTTTCCCCCTAAAATAGGTATGCAGTGTCAATGGCTAGAAGGATTGGAGCCAGAGTATATGCTCTCCCTGAAGACCTTGTGGAAGTAAAGCCCAAGATGGTCATGACTGTGTTTGCATGTTTGATGGGCAGGGGAATGAAGAGAGTGTAAAATAACCAATCTGAATAAAACAGCCTTGCTCCCAGGTGCATGATTCGCAGGTCAGCTATTTCCAGGTGAAGTGCTTATGGCTTAAGGAACTCTTGGCCATTCAAAGGACTTTTCATTTTGATTAACAGGACTAGCTCATCATGAGAGCCCTCAGGGGAAAGGGTTTAATAAAAACAACTCCTCTTTCCCATAGTCAGAGTTGGATTTGTCAGGCACGCCTGAAATGTGCTCATAGCCAAAACATTTTACTCTCTCTTCCTAGAATGCTGCCCTTGACATTTCCCATTGCTGTATGTTATTTCTCGCTCTGTTATCTTTTGCCCTCTTAGAATGTCCCTCTCTTGGGACTCGCTTAGATGATGGGATATGAATATTATTAGACAGTAATTTTGCTTTCCATCCAGTATGCTAGTTCTTATTCGAGAACTATGATCAGAGGGTATTTGGATATGAGTATCCTTTGCTTATCTTTGTAGTACTGAAAATCTGCCGAAGTAACTGGCTGTGCAGAATGTAATAGAAGCTTTTCTTATTCTTTTATTCTTAAGATCAGTATCTTTTTACAGTATTCTTTCTACAGGATCCTTTTTTGTACATTTAAGAATATTTTGATTACATTAAACAAGACTGCTGATTTTGCTACTTTTTTTAAGGGGTCTTCAAGTAAGTAAAACATATATCGTAGCTAGAAGAAAAATGTACCTTAAATTTGCATCTTCCCTCTCATACCCAAGCTGTAAACAATTGAAATATTTTGTCTTAAATCACTTGGTTCAATACATGCTTATTTGTTTTAAAGCCTGTATCATCAGACTCTCTCTCTAAATTTAAAATGCTGTTGAATATGATACTTTTGAGGAGAGAATGTGCTCAGAACTTAGACGGGATTTAGTAGGCTGAGTATGCTAAGTGTACAATATATTTTTTAATTTTACACCTAAAACAAAGAACTGTGGTCACTAAAAATAAACATATATATGTAGGAATTAATGTACTCTTGCTTTGTCAAGCTGTTTGCTATAGTTTCCAAGGTATTATGTTACTCTTAACTCTGAAAAGTGATGTAATCTGGTAGCAATGTAGTAATTCAAATAAAAGCATTTACATAATAATCAGTTTCTTCATGCTTTTGTCTCTTAGGAAGTATGACAATGTTTGTCAGGATTTTTTCTTTTCGTTTTTCTGATGTATTCTATAAAATGGTGTTTGTTAAATTTGAGTTTTGGGAGCGGAATTATAGGTACTGAATTAAGGACACTACAAATGAAGTAAAAGGGTTTTCTCCAATTTACCAAAATTTCTTTATCCAGTTCCTGCTTTTTTTTTCTTTTCCAACTCCTTCAGTCTTTTCAATGTTCTGTGATATACATATCCTGAAACAGTGGGGATCTGAACAGTCACAGAGGAGAAATGGTTCATGGGAGATCTTCGCAACTTCATCCATATATGACATTTTTGGCTGGATAATTCTTCGTTGGGGTCGGGGGAAGGGGCTACCCTCTGCATTGTAGGAGGTTTAGCAGTATTACTGGCCTCTACCCACTAGATGTCAGCACATACCCAGTCATGTTGACCAAAATTGTCTCCAGAGATAACCAAATGTCTCCTGGGTGGCAAAATCATCTCTTGTTGACAATCAGTGCCCTTTTAAGCCTTTGTGTGAATGAGTAATATAAGGTGTAGTCTACTGAGGATTTGGTTACATAGTGATACTATATAATATTTTGCATTTAAAATCTGAGAGATGGAAAGACCTTTTTAAATATCACCTGAATTCCAAAGACATAAAATAAAAAAGGGATACATTTGACAACTCTACTTTTGCAAATATATATGTATAATAAAAAAGATCAAAATATAGATAACTAAAAAAGTGAGTTCAGTCTCAGATTATAGATTCTTTTAATATAAAAATAGAATTTATGAGTGAAAAAAAGACAAATCTGCAAACATACTAGGGTAACTGATAAAGTAAGGAAAATTACATCTTAAGACCTGTCTTATGCCTTGAACCTGCCATACTCATTCACGTTCATCTTCGTCAAAGTACAAAGGTTCTTCTCTATAAGCCCTAACGCCTTGAAGTGCCTCTTTAACAAGATAGGAAAGATATATTCCATGTGGCCCTTTCTTCAAAAAAGAAGTTGATTTCTTGTGTGGTTCACTGTACAGGGCCCACAGCCTGTAGGAGTGTATGATGGGGTAGTTAAGTGTTCATATAAAGCAGTGGGCCTGACACATGATTTTTTTTCCTCCAAAAACTAATTGCAACAAGTAAGAATATGGACCAAAATTAGCAATACATTAAGAATTCTGCCGGGTGCGGTGGCTCATAACTGTAATCCCAGCAATTTGGAAGGCTGAGGCAGGGTGGATTGCCTGAGCTCAGGAGCTCAAGATCAGCCTGGGCAACATGGTGAATCCCTATCTCTACCAACATGGTGAATCCCCCATCTCTTCCCCACATACCTGTAACCTCAGCACTTTGGGAGGCTGAAGTGGGAGGATTGCTTGAGGTCAGGAGTTAGAGACCAGCTTGGGCAACACAGGGAGACTCCATCTCTATAATAAAGTTAGATAAGCATGAGGCTGGGTGCGGTGACTCAAGCCTGTAATCCCAACACTTTGGGAGACCAAGGTGGGTGGGTCACCTGAGGTCAGGAGTTTGAGACCAGCCTGGGCAACATGGTGAAACCCCATCTCTACTAAAAATACAAAAATTAGCCAGTCATGGTAGTGGACACCTATAATCCCAGCTACTTGAGAGGCTTAGGCAGGAGAATCACTTGAACCCAGGGGATAGAAGTTGAAGTGAGCCGAGATCGTGCCACTGCACTCCAGCCTGGGCAAAAGAACTAAACACCATTTCAGAAAAAAAAAAAAAAAATTAGCTGAGCATGGTGGTGCATGCCTGTAGTCCCAGCTTACTTGGGAAACTGAGGCAGAAGGATCACTTAGCTCAGTTGATCAAGGCTGCAGTGAGCTGTGATCGAACCACTGCACCCTAAGCTTGGCTGCAAGACTCTGTCTCTTAAAGAAAATAAAGATGATATTCCCCTCTATCCTAATATGCTGAGAGATTGATTTTTTAATTTTTGTCATGAATGGGTGGGTAGATTTTATCAAATGCTTTTTCTTCATCAATTTATATCATCTTAAGGTTTTCTTCTTTACCCTATTGATACAGCGAATTACATTGATTAGTTTCCAAAGGTTGAACAAACCTTGCATGCCTGAATAAATCCCACTTGGTCACAGTGTATAATTCTTATACATTATTGAATTTTATTTGCTAATATTTTATTGAGGATTTTTGTATCTAAGCTCAGAATGACATTAATTTTTATTCAAATGTTTGGTGCAAGTCTCCAGTAAAACTGTCCAACTCTGGAGATATTTCTTTAATGGTTATGGGGCTATTCAGATTATCTATTTAATCTTGATTGTGTTTTGGGTGGCTTTTGAATTTTGAGGAATTTGTTCACTTCTTCCATGTTGCTGCATTTGTGAACATCAAGTTTTTGTAGTATTTCTTAATTATCTTTTTAATAGTTGCAGCATATGTAATGATATCTTCAGTTTCATTCCTCATAGTGGTGATTTATGTCTTCTCTCTTTTTAATCTTTGTCAGTCTTACTAGAAGTTTATCAATTTCATTACTTTTTTTTAAGAACTAACTTTTTGTTTCTTTGTTGTTTTTGGTTTTCTATTTTATTGATGTAGGGTTTTATCTTTATAATTTCCGTCTTTCTGCTTTGAATGTGTTTTGCTCTCTTTTTTTGTAGCATCTGTCCAAGACAACCATAAAAAGCCACTAACCTCAATAAACTACTCATACAGAATTATCTATTTCTCCTTTCAGCCAGATCAGTTTTTTTGTTTTGTTTTGTTTTGTTTTGTTTTTTGAGACAGAGTCTCACTGTGTTGTCCAGGCTGGAGTGCAATGGCGTTGGCTCACGGCAACCGCCGTCTCTGGGTTCAAGCAATTCTCCTGCCTCAGCCTTCTCAGTAGTTGCGATTACAGGTGCCCACCACCACTCCCAACTAATTTTTTTTTCTTTTCTATTTTCAGTAGATACAGAGTTTCACCATGTTGGCCAGGCTGGTCTCGAACTCCTGACCTCAGGTGATCCACCAGCCTCGGACTCCCAAAGTGCTGGGATTATAGGCATGAGCCACCGTACCTGGCCACACCCTGCTCAGTTTTTATGTATTTTGAGACTGTGTTGTTTGGTGCTTACACATTTAGGGTCACCATTTCTTTTTGGCTAATTGATCTTTTTCTGATTACATAATGTCACTCCTAGTTCCTAGTAATTTTCTTTGCTCTGTATTCCACTTTATGTGATATTAATATAGCCTAGCCATTCCTGCTTTTTAATGTTTACATAATTGTCACTTTCTATTCTTTTATTTTTGACCTGCATTCATTATTCTTGAAGTGAGTTTCATGTAGATTTCATATAGTTGGGTCATGTGTTTTTATCTGTGTTTGAATTTTTTGTTTGCTTGCTTTTTGTTTGTTTGTTTGTTTTGAGATGGAGTTTCACTCTTGCCGCCCAGGCTGGAGAGCAGTGGCACGAGCTCAGCTCACTGCAACCTCCACCTCCCAGGTTCAAGCGATTCTCCCGCCTCAGTCTCCTGAGTAACTGAGATTACAGGCATGCACCACCATGCCCGGCTAATTTTGTATTTTTACTACAGATGAGGTTTTTACCATGTTGGCCGGGCTGGTCTCGAACTCCTGACCTCAGGTGATCCACCCACCTCAGCCTCCTAAAGTGCTGGGATTACAGGCGTGAGCCACTGCGCCCAGCCATTCCTTTTCTTTTCTTTTTTTTTTTTTTTTTTTTTTTTTTTTTTTTTTTTTTTTTTGAGATGGAGTCTCGCTTTGTCACCCAGGCTGGAGTGAAGTGGTGCAATCTCGGCTGACCGCAACCTCTGCCTCCCAGCTTCAAGCGATTCTCCTGCCTCAGCCTCCCAAGTAGCTGGGATTACAGGTGCCTGCCACCACACCTAGGTAATTTTTGTATTTTTAGTAGAGATGGGGTTTCACCATGTTGGCCAGGCTGGTCTCAAACTCCTGACCTCAGGTGATCCACCCGCCTCAGCCTCCCAAAGTGCTGAGATTACAGGTGTGAGTCACCACGCCTGGATGTGAGCCACTGCACCCAGCCTTAATTATTAATAGTTAGACATTATTTAATGTGAAAGTAATTATTGATATGTTAAGGCATAAATGTACCATTTTATTATTTAGTTTATGTTTGCTTGTTCCACTTTTTGTCCTTCTGTTCCCTGCCTCTTACCTTCTGGTGAGTCACTTGAACATTTTTTAAAATTCCATTTTGATGTATCAGTAGTGTTCTTGAATATAGTTCTCTTTTTATTTTTATTTTTTGAGACAGTCTTGCTCTGTCACTCAGGCTGGAGAGCAGTGGCACTATCATGGCACCACTGCAACCTCAACCTTCTCCCAAGCTCAAGCGATCCTCCCCTCTCAGCCTCCTGAGTAGCTAGGACTACAGACACATACCACCACATCCAGCTAATTGGTTTTGTTGTTGTTGTTGTTTGTTTGTTTGGGTAGAAACGAGGTTTTGACATGTTGCCCATGCTGGTCTCTAACTCCTGGGCTCAAGCAATCCTCCTGCCTTAGCCTTGCAAAGTGCTGGGATTACAGGCGTGAGCTACCTCGTCCGGCCAAATATGTCTTATTTTTTAAGGACTTGCTCCAGGTGTTAGTGTATACATATGTACCATATCACAGTGTATTACTAAGCAACATTTTAGCACCTCAAGTGAAGTACCTCACTTTCATTTAGATCACTTGACTTTCTCTACCTGTTAAATAAATATAAATGTTTTAAGCAGTTTCTGTACATACATTGAGCACCGTGTTAGATGATATAAATCTGGCTTCAACTCTCAAATAGTACCTTTAAAAAGCATGAAGAGAAGCTTAGTTTATTATATTTACCTCTATCATAACCATTCTATTCTTCTTTCTTTCTTCCTGGGGTCTCAGCATCTTTAGGTTATAGTTTCCTTTCTCTTTGGAAAACTCCCTTTCGCCTGTTAGCCATTGTTTAATAATAGGTCTTCTGGTAAAAAATTCTCTGTGGTTTACTTCATCTGAGAAAACCTTTATTTCCTTTTCCAGGACTCCTTTTACAAGGTACCATGAGTTGAGTCTTACTTGCTACTAGACCTTGGTGAGCTTATCAAGAGTCTAGACTAGAAAAATAAAAATAAAAATAAAAAAGAGTCTAGACTAGAATCTTACCTCTCACACTAAGAAATGTCACATACTTGATAAAATTTAACCTTCTTAGTAAGTGACTTTGTCATCTGATTCCTGTCTAGCCCGGTTTCTTACTACTCAATGCAATTCCCAAATTGTGTACCCACAAATATACAAGCACACATTGCACACATTGTTTACACACACACACACACGCACACAATTTTGACTGTCTAAATAAGATGCCAGTGATTTTGAGCTACATTTTTTAGCAAGAGATATACAAAACTCACATGCTCACACTAACTCTGCATTTACACTGTTGTTGCCTATACTTTGAACTGGAGTTGGAGGATGAAATGCAATCACGATATGGTGTGAGGAACCAAATGGCCAATAACTTAAATACGCACAAAGGTCTCTCATTTCTTTTAAGCAGAATGTCTGCTAATTCTGTAAGAATATATGTGTGACTTGAATGGTTTGCATCTCATTAATATTTAATGTATTTGGCTGATCATTCTCCCTTGATCACACACTATTCTCCAGCTACTGCCACTTTTCTCTACTCTCCCTTCCATAAAAACTTCAAAAATTAGTCTTTATTTATTTATTTATTTATTTATTTATTTTTTGAGACAGAGTCTCGCTCTGTCACCCAGGCTGGAGTGCAGTGTGGCATGATCTCAGCTCACTGCAACCTCCACCTCTCAGGTTCAAGAGATTCTCCTGCCTCAGCCTCCCAGGGTGGCTGGGATTACAGGTGCATACCAGCACACCAGGCTAATTTTTGTATTTGTTTTAGTAGACACGGGGTTTCACCATGTTGGCCAGGCTGGTCTCGAACTCCTGACCTCTAGTGATTCGCCCACTTTGGCCTCCTAAAGTGCTGGGATTACAGGTGTGAGCCACCTCACCTGGCTTGAAATTAGTCTCTACTTTCTGTTTCCATTTCCTCTACTCTCAATCTCTCTTGGATCCACTATAATTAGGTATTTTTCCCTATGTGAACAATCATATAGCACGTATCAGAAATTGTGGGTGCCCAGTGACCATTAAGTTCATATGAGAGAAGGAAGGCTGAATACTAATGAGCTAAGCATCCTTTTGTTTGTTTGTTTGTTTGTTTGTTTTTTGAGACAGAGTCTCGCTCTGCCGCCCAGGCTGGAGTGCAGTGGCCGGATCTCAGCTCACTGCGAGCTCCGCCTCCCGGGTTCACGCCATTCTCCTGCCTCAGCCTCCCGAGTAGCTGGGACTACAGGCACCCGCCACCCTCGCCCGGCTAGTTTTTTGTATTTTTTAGTAGAGACGGGGTTTCACCGTGTTAGCCAGGATGGTCTCGATCTGCTGACCTTGTGATCCGCCCATCTCGGCCTCCCAAAGTGCTGGGATTACAGGCTTGAGCCACCGCGCCCCGCCTAAAAAATTTTTTAAAGTAGATATGCAGATAACTGGTAATAAAAAGATATTATGAAAAACTCATGATAGGCTGGGCACGGTGGCTCACACCTGTAATCCGAGCACTTTGGGAGGCAGAGGCAGGCAAATGGCTTGAAGTCAGGAGTTCAAGACCAGCCTGATCAACATGGCAAAACCCAGTCTCTACAAAAAGTACAAAAATTAGCCAGGTATGGTGGCACACATCTGTAATACCAGCAACTTGGGAGGCTGAGGCAGGAGAATCGCTTGAACCCAGGAAGCGGAGGTTGTAGTGAGCCGAGATCACACCACTGCATTCCAGCCTGGATAACAGAGCAACACTCTGTCTCCAAAAAAAAAAAAAAAAAAACATGATAAAATTGCAAATTTGAATGAAGTGGACAAATAACTAGAAATGCAATACACTGTAAAAGACTCAATAAGTAATAAAAAATGTGAACAGTTTCCTAACTCAAAATTTTCATTTGTATTAAAAATCTTAAAAAAAAAAAAAAAATCCTCCAACAAAGAAAAACATGGCGACCATATGATTCTACTATTGAATTTTGCCATTCAAAAAACAATAATAATTCTCACGCCGGGCGTCGTGGTTCACACCTCTAATCCCAGCACTTTGGGAGGCCAAGGCAGGTAGATCACCTGAGGTCAGGAGTTCGAGACCAGCCTAACCAACATAGTGAAACTCCATCTCTACTAAAAATACAAAATTAGCTGGGCCTGGTGGCGCATGTCTGTAATCCCAGCTACTCAATAGGCTGAGGCAGGAGAGTCACTTGAACCTGGGAGGCAGAGGTTGCAGTGAACCAAGATTGCACCATTGCAGTCCAGCCTAGGCAACAAGAGCAAAATTCCGTCTCTTAATTAATTAATTAATCTCATCTTTAACGAAATCTTTCAAAGTTTCAAAGTCTGGAAAGACAGGTGAAAGTCCACACCTCATTTCATCAGGCTAACATGTAACCTTGTTAACAAAACCAGAAAAGGAAAGTATTAGAAAAGAATTACAGGGTAATCAGACTTATACTTGTAAAAATTCTAAACAATATTGGCAAACCTACTGCAGAAACACTTTTTATTATAAAAAGTGATGTGAAGTATAACATGACCAGAGTGGTCAGACTAAGTATTGGCTAAAGTTCGAAATGCAGCAGTTAATGGTTTAGAGGAATCGCTCTGCTGTGGAATCCTAGAGATCTTGAACATCTCCTCATAGACCTTATATGCAACGTGCAACCACATTCTGACCCAAAACTTGCCTAGAACATGGAAAGATAGAGTCTTCTAAAAAGCTGTCACAAGGATATTTCTGTTCTCTCTCCTAACCTTGTGAGAGACGCCCTATCTTGTGGGAGGCTGCTATGAGCAGTTTTTCATTCAATTTTCTCGTTTCAATGAAGCATGGGATTTTCCACCTTAATCTCTTTTAAGGTACAGTGGAAGTCCATAAGACCACTTAGTTGCATTCTAAAGTTGGCTCTTCAGCAACATAGTGACCTACCACTCCTTTTGTCTGTTGCTTGGCCCTCTGGTTCAATATTTTCCTATGGAACTGGGGTTGCACAGAGCTAAGACCATGCTGATTGTTTTTGCAGTCTGTATAAGGAACACATTGTCTGAATCTTTTAGGGCTCATTGTCTCTTTATTAGCCAAATCTGTAGAAGTGTGATAAGCCTACCTAGCAGCTGTTATCAGCTGGTGCTTAGGAAATGCTTGATTTCTTGGCACATGATGATGGGAAAGTCTGGGAGTGGTGGCTCAAGCCTGCAGTCCCAACAATTTGGGAGGTTGAAGTGGGAGGATCGATTGAGCCCAAGAGTTTGAGAACAGCCTGGGCAACATGGCGAGACTCCGTCTCTACTAAAAATACAAAAATTAGCTGGGCATAGTGGCGCCAGCCTAGAGTTCTACCTACTCTGGAGGCTGAGGCAGGAGGGTCACCTGAGCCCAAGAGGTGGAGGTTGCAGTGAGCTGAGATCATGCTACTGCACTCCAACCTGGGTGACAGAATGAGACCCTGTCTCAAAAAAAAAAAAAAAAAAAAAAAAAAAAAAAAAAAAAAAAGCCAGGTGTGGTGGCTCACGCCTGTAATCCCTGCATTTTGGGAGGCCGAGGTGGGCGGATCACAAGGTCAGGAGTTTGAGACCAGCCTGGCCAACATGGTGAAACCCCGTCTCTACTAAAAATACAAAAATTAGCCGGGCGTGGTGGTGCATACCTGTAATCCCAGCTACTTGGGAGGCTGAGGCAGGAGAATTGCTTGAATCCGGGAGGCGGAGGTTGCAGTTAGCCGAGATTGCGCCATTTCACTCCAGTATGGACGACAGAGCAAGACTCCATCTCAACAAAAAAAAAAAAAGGAAAAAGAAAAAGGTTAATATCTAAAAGGCAAAATTATAAATTTACTTAAATATATGGGAGACATGGGAGCTATGGATAAACATCATCTGGATTTGATCATTTGCTACAAGCAGGCTGCTATGTGAAAAATGTGATGGCAAGTGTGTGATTTGTGACTCCTATAGGTGCATCCTTGCACCCTGATGTGCACAGGTGATGAATGTAAGTATATATCTTACCAGGGGCATTGCATGATCTGTGGAGGCCCTGGGGTCTCTGATGCCTATTATTGTAAGGAGCTCACCATCCAGGAGAAGGATAGAGATGTCTGCCCAAAGATTGCCAATTTGGGATCTCTAAGACCTCTTCTATGAATGCAAAAAATATGACTTCAGGAAGAGGTGATTGGTGGGTGGTAAGAGGTGATTGTTGGTTGGCCCCTTCCTCCTCCACATCAAGCTGCTACAGCCGGCAAAAAAGACAGCTACTACTAGCATCAGAAAGGGAGCGGAACCCAGAGTATCACCAGAAGTGCCTGCTAGTGTGCCAGCACCTTGCCACTCCTTCCTCTCTCTTCACCCAGATGTGTGATAGGGATGGAAAAGAATTCCCCACAGAGCACTCTGGTACATTATTATCAGAGAAAAATTGATAGATTCGTTCATGGTTTCTTTTGAACTTGAGAAGCAAAGCTCTGTTCTCCATATTGATATGTTCACCCTAAAACAATATCTTCTAAAAAGAGACAATATTTCAGTCTTCTGCTTGAGGTGCTGACTGTGAAGCTATGCCCAGTGAAAAACGTGTTCTTGCAGCAGCTCTGGTGGAAGTTGTCCTTGAAAAACCTTTGGTGTGTGGTGGGAAGTTATCGGATCAACAAATGTGGACATTTAATCTTGTAACACTTACCAGGTGGTGCTGGTTTCATGTTATTTTCCTTCTGAGAAATTGGAAGTCCTTCTGTTGCTGTTATATTAATAAAATTGGTGTTTACTTTCTGGTAAAAAAATAAATATGCAGGAGAATATCTTGCTAACATTGGAGGTAGAGAAAGATTTCTTAAACAATACACAAAATTCACAAGCTGTAAATACTAAAATTTACATTTTGTCTGTATTTACATCTTCTCTTCTTCAAAAGACATTATGGAAAGAGTGACAGGACAAGGCAAAAACTGAAAGGATATATTTTCAAATAAACTCCAAAGGATTAGTATTCAAAATATAAAACGAGCCGGGCGTGGTGGCTCACGCCTGTAATCCCAGAACTTTGGGAGGCCAAGGCGGGCAGATCACCTGAGGTCAGGAGTTTGAGACCAGCCTGGCGAACATGGTGAAACATCTGTCTCTACTAAAAATACAAAAAAAAAAAAAAAAATGAGCCAGGGATGACAGCTCACGCCTGTAGTCCCAGCTACTCGGGAGGGGCACGAGAATTGCTTGAACCCCGGAGGCAGAAGTTGCAGTGAGCCAAGATCACACCATTGCACTCTAGCCTGGGCATCAGAGTGAGACTTTGTCTCAAACAAAAAAAAAAAAAGACCAACTGATAGAAAAAACGGGAAAAATCCAGCCTGGGCAACATGGCAAAACCCCATCTCATATATGTGTGCGTGTGTGTGTGTGTGTGTGTGTATATATATATATATATTTATATATTTAGTTGGGCATAGTGGCACGCACCTGTACCCCAGCTACTTGGGAGGCTGAGGTGGGAGAATTGCTTGAACCAGGGAGGTTGAGGCTGCAGTGAGCTGTGATTGCACCATTGCACTCCAGCCTGAGCAATGGAGTGGGAATCCATCTCAAAAAATAAAAAGAAAAGAAAGAAAAGAAATGGGTAAAAAATTTGAATAAGGTCGTTATAAAAGAAAGAGAAGGCAGGGCATGGTGGTTTACGCCTGCAATCCCAACACTATGGGAAGCTGAGGCAGGCGGATCACCTGAGGTCAGGAGTTCGAGACCAGCCTGGCCTACGTGGTGAAACCCTGTCTCTACTAAACATACAAGCCGGGCGCGGTGGCTCAAGCCTGTAATCCCAGCACTTTGGGAGGCCGAGACGGGCGGATCACGAGGTCAGGAGATCGAGACCATCCTGGCTAACACGGTGAAACCCCGTCTCTACTAAAAACTACAAAAAACTAGCTGGGCGACGTGGCGGCGCCTGTAGTCCCAGCTACTCGGGAGGCTGAGGCAGGAGAATGGCGTGAACCCGGGAGGCGGAGCTTGCAGTGAGCTGAGATCCGGCCACAGCACTCCAGCCTGGGTGACAGAGCGAGACTCCGTCTCAAAAAAAAAAAAAAAAAAACATACAAAAACATCAGCCAGGCGTGGTGGCACGTGCCTATAATCCCAGCTACTTGGGAGGCTGAGGCAGGAGAATAGCTTGAACCCAGAAGGTGGAGGTTGCAGTGAGCCGAGATCACACCACTGCACTCCAGCCCGGACGACAGAGTGACACCCCATCTCAAAAAAAAAAAGAAGAAGAAAGAAAGAAAAAAGAAAAGAAACATAGATGGCAAAAAAAAAAAAAAATCTTTCTATGAGAAGTCACTTATAATTCTACTTTAATAGAAAGTTTTGACCAGGTGTGGTGGCTCACGCCTGTAATCCCAGCACTTTGGAAGGCTGAGGTGGGCAGATCACAAGGTCAGATCGAGACCATCCTGGCTAACATGGTGAAACCCTGTCTCTACCAAAAATACAAAAATCTTAGCTGGGCGTGGTGATGGTGTGAACCCAGGAGGCGGAGCTTGTGGTGAGCCTAGATAGTGCCACTGTACTCCAGCCTGGGCAACAGTGAAAGACTCCGGCTCAGGCCGGGCGCGGTGGCGCAAGCCTGTAACCCCAGCACTTTGGGAGGCCGAGACGGGCGGATCACAAGGTCAGGAGATTGAGACCATCCTGGCTAACCCGGTGAAACCGCGTCTCTACTAAAAAATACAAAAAAACTAGCCGGGCGAGGTGGCGAGCGCCTATAGTCCCAGCTACTCGGGAGGCTGAGGCAGGAGAATGGCATGAACCCGAAAGGTGGAGCTTACAGTGAGCTGAGATCCGGCCACTGCACTCCAGTTTGGGCGACAGAGCGAGACTCCGTCTCAAAAAAAAAGACTCCGTCTCAAAAAAAAAAAAAAAAGAAAGAAAGAAAGAAAAGAAAAGAAATTTTATCTGCTTGTCTTTGTCCATTTTGTGTTCATGAGAAAATTGTTTAACTTAGGAATCACAGAAACATAAATCAAAGCTCAGTAACATAGAAGAAAATGAAAACTCTGAGGCCCTGCACGGTGGCTCACGCCTGTAATCCCAGCACTTTGGGAGGCTGAGGCGGGCAGATTACTTGAGGTAGGGAGTTCGAGACCAGCCTGACCAACAGGGAGAAACCCTGTCTCTATTAAAAATACAAAATTAGCCGGGTGTAGTGGCACATGCCTGTAATCCCAGCTACTCGGGAGGCTGAGGTAGGAGAATCACTTGAACCTGGGAGGCGGAGGTTGTGGTGAGCCGAGATTGCACCAATGCACTCCAGCCTGGGCAACAAGAGCTAAATTCCGTCTAAAAAAAAAAAAAGAAAGAAAAGAAAATGAAAACGAAAACGAAAACTCTGATAATATAAAGTATTGGCTAAGATGTGGTGCAATGGGAAGACATATTCTCTGATGGCAGTGCAAATTTGTACAACTGCTATGGAAATAAATTGACATTATCTACTAAACTTGAAAATGAGCATGGGCACGGTGGCTCACGTCTGTAATCCCAGCACTTTGGGAGGCTGAGGTGGGTGGATCACGAGGTCAGGAGATTGAGATCATCCCGGCCAGCATGGTGAAACCCAGTTTCTACTAAAAATACAAGAAAAAAAGAAAATTGGCTGGGCGTTGTGGTGGGCACCTGTAATCCCAGCTACTTGGGAGGCTGAGGCAGGAGAATCCCTTGAACCCAGGAGGCGGAGGTTGCAGTGAGCCGAGATCACACCATTGCACCCCAGCCTGGACGAGAGAGCGAGACTCCATTTCAAAAAAAAAGAAAAGAAAAGAAAATGAGCATACCTTATGACCCTCAGTTTCACTTCTAGGCATATACCCTGGAGATATCTTATGCATGTATACCAAGAAACATGTACACTATGGTAAAATTTAAAATAGCAAAATAACTGGCAACAATTCAAGTTTCTATCAGCAAGATGGATAAATTGTGATCTACTGAAATACTCAAATACCATACAGCAATGAAAAATAACTAAACTACAGTCACATGCATTACTATAGATAAATCTCAGTAATGTTTAAAAGTCACAGAAGGTTGGTTGTGGTGACTCACACCTGTAATCCCAGGATTTTCGGAGGCCAAGGCCGGAGAATCATTTGAGGTCAGGAGTTTGAGACCAGCCTGGCCAACATGGTGAAACCCCATCTTTACTAAAAATACAAAAAAAATTAGCCAGGCAGGGTTGCACACGCCTGTAATCCCAGCTACTCAGGAGACTGAGGCACGAGAATCGCACGAGCCTGGAGGCAGAGGTTGCAGTGAGCCCAGATCAGGCCACTGCTTTCCAGCCTGAGCGACAGAGTAAGACACTGTATCATTAAAAAAAAAAAAAAGTCACAGCAGAATCCACATACTATATGATTCCCCTTGCATAAAACTGAAAACCATGCAAAAGTAAGAATCGCATATCAGTAGACATATAGCCATAGTCAAACTATAATGAAAAGCTAGGGAATAATAAAATGTAGAATAATAATTATCTGGTTGGGGAGGGGCCTCCAAATAAATGTATGGGTAGTGTTCTATTTCCTAAGCAGGGGTCATGGGTGTTTGTTGTTTTGTTGGGTTTTTTTTAAAAATCTTTTTTTTTTTTTTTTTTTTTTTTTTTTGAGACGGAGTCTTGCTCTGTCACCCGGGCTGGAGTGCAGTGGCCGGATCGCAGCTCACTGCAAGCTCCGCCTCCCGGGTTTACGCCATTCTCCTGCCTCAGCCTCCCGAGTAGCTGGGACTACAGGCGCCCGCCACCTTGCCCGGCTAGTTTTTTGTATTTTTTTAGTAGAGACGGGGTTTCACCGTGTTCGCCAGGATGGTCTCGATCTCCTGACCTCGTGATCCTCCCGTCTCAGCCTCCCAAAGTGCTGGGATTACAGGCTTGAGCCACCGCACCCGGCTAAAAAAAATCTTTTTTAGAGAGTAGGTATCACTATGTTGCTTATTTTGGCCTCAAATTCCTGGGCTCAAGCAATCCTCCCATCTCAGCTGCCCAAGTAACTGAGAGTACAGGCATGTACCATCACACCCAGTTTATACTTTTTTATTATTACACATTAAAATATACACTTTGGGCTGGGCACAGTAGCTAATGCCTGTAATCCCAGCACTTTTTTTTTTTTTTTTTTTTTTTTGAGACAGAGTCTCACTCTGTCGCCCAGGCTGGAGTGCAACGCCACGATCTTGGTTCACTGCAACCTCCGCCTCCTGGGTTCCAGCGATTCTCTTGCCTCAGCCTCCCGAGTAGCTAGGATTATAGGTGCCTGCCACCACGCCCAGTTAACTTTTTTTTGTGTGTGTGTTTTTGGTAGAGATGTGTTTTGCCATGTTGGCCAGGCTGCTCTCGAACTCTTGACCTCAGGTGATCCACCTGCCTCAGCCTCCCAAAGTGCTGGGATTACAGGCGTAAACTACCACACGCCTGGACAATCCCAGCACTTTCAGAGGCTGAGGCAGGTGGATCACTTGAGCTCAGGAGTTCGAGATCAACTTGTACAATGTGGTGAGAACCCATCTCTACAAAAAGTACAAAAATTAGCCAGGTGTGGTAGTGTGCACCGGTAGCTCCAGCTACTTAGAAGGCTGAGGCAGGAGGATCACTTGAGCCCAGGGAGGTTGAGGCTGCAGTGAAGTGTGATCGTGCCACTGCACTCCAGCCTGGGTGACAGAGTGAGATCCTATCTCAATAAATAAATAAATAAGTAGCATGTACATTTTGGTTGAAATAGTCTTGTATATGTGCTATGTAATAAAAATTAAAATAAATTACAGTTGATTCTTCCATAAACTAGAATAGTATGAAGCCTCTTAAAAGTTATATTTTTATCAATATTAGTGACATTTATACGTAACCCCATGTATTGTAAAATCCCATTTTTAAAAGATAAACAGCCCTGCTCCATCTCCTGCAACTGCCGGCCAGGCCTGAGTGGTTCACTGCACTGTTAAGACAGATTCCAGATGCCGGGAACTCGTGCCTCCAATTCCAGACGCTAAGTCTAGCAAAGGCTCTGGGGTTCTGGCCTACAGTGGCGGCCTGGACACCTCCTGCATCCACGTGTTGCTGAAGGAACAAGGCTATGACAAGGCTAAGACGTCATTGCCTACCTGGCCAACATTGGCCAGAAGGAAGACTTCGAGGAAGCCAGGAAGAAGGCACTGAAGTTTGGGGGCAAAAAGGTGATCATTGAGGATGTCAGCAGGGAGTTTGTGAAGGAGTTCATCTGGCCGGCCATCCAGTCCAGTGCGCTGTACCTCTCTCACCTCTGGGCCCTCTCTCACCTCAGAGGTGAAGGCACCTCTCTCACCTCACCAGGCCCTGCATCGCCCGAAAACAAGTGGAAATTGCCCAGCAGGAGGGGGTCAAGTAAGTGTCCCAAGGCACCACAAGAAAGGGAAATGATCAGGTCCAGTTTGAGCTCATCTGCTACTCGCTGGCCCCCCAGATAAAGGTCATTGCTCCCTGGAGGATGCCCAAGTTCTACAACTGGTTCGAGGTCCGCAATGACCTGATGGAATACGCAAAGCAACACGGGATTCCCATGCCAGTCACTCCCAAGAACCCATGGAGCACGGACGAGAACCTCATGCACATCAGCAATGAGACTGGAATCTTGGAGAACCCCAAGAACCAAGCGCCTCCAGGTCTCTACATGAAGACCCAGGACCCAGCCAAAGGCCCCAGAACCTCTGACATTCTCGAGATCGAGTTCAAATAAGGAGTCCCCGGAAAGCGACCAACATCAAGGATGGCAGCACCCACCAGACCTCCTTGGAGCTCTTCGTGTACATGAGTGAAGACGTGGGCAAGCACGGTGTGGGCCGTATTGACATCATGGAGAATCACTTCACTGGAATGAAGTCCCCAGGTATCTACGAGGCCCCAGCAGGCACCATCGTTTACCACGCTGATTTAGACATCAGGGCCTTCACCATGGACCGGGAAGTATGCAAAATCAAATAAGGCTTGGGCTTGAAATTTGCTGAGCTGGTGTATACCGGTTTCTGGCACTTGATTGTAAATTTGTCCACCACTGCATGCCAAGTCCCAGGAGCGAGTGGAAGGGAAAGTGCAGGTGTCCGTCTTCAAGGTCCAGGTGTACATTCTAGGCCGGGAGTCCCACTGTGTCTCTACAATGAGGAGCTGGTGAGCATGAACGTGCAGGGTATTATGAGCCAATCGATACCACCGGTTTCATCAACATCAATTCCCTCAGACTGAAGGAATATCATCATCTCCAGAGCAACGTTACTGCCAAATAGACCCCTGTACAATGAGGAGCTGGGGCCTCCTCAATTTAGATTCCCCAAGTACAGGCACTAATTGTTGTGATAATTTGCAATTGTGACTTTTTCTCCCCAGCTTTGTTCCCTGGTCCCCCTGAAGCCTGCCAACGTGGTCATCGAAGGGAAGAGTGGGGGATCAGCTGCAGCGGGGAGCTATAAAATGACAAAAGATACATTAGTTAAAAAAAAAAAAAAAAGATAAACAAGCTAGGCGTGGGGGCTCATGCCCGCAATCCCAGAATTTTGGGAGGCCAAGGCAGGAGGATTGCTTGAGCCTAGGAGTTTGAGACCAGACTGGGCAACACAGTAAGACCCTGTCACAATAAAATATAAAAAATTAGCCAGGCATGGTGGGACCCATATTAGTAGTCTCAGCAACATAGGAGGCTGGGGTGAAAGGATTGATGGAACCCGAGAGGTCAAGGCTGCAGTAAAGTATTATCTTGATGCCTGGGTGACAGACCAAAACCCTGTCTCAATAAAAAAAAAAGAAAGAAAGAAAAATAAGTATGTATCTTGAAGAATATACAAAAACCTTTTGTTAGTGATTATAGCTGGTGGGGAGATAACAGGGACCTTTCATTTCAAACTCACATATTTCTGTAATATGGGGAAGATTTTAAAAGAATGTTTATTACTTTTAAAACATCAAAAGTATCAAATATGTGTAAAAGTCTATCAAGATAAAGTTAATGGTCCTAGGTATAAATTAATAGGCCTAGGTATAAATAAGTCCATGGTATGAATTTATGATGTTCTGTAGGCATATAGACTCCTTTAAAATGTTCACATGGGGTAGTCCTGGAAAATTACTAAGGTTCTAGGAGTCTCTTGCCTTTCAACCATAACTTAGCTTCTTACTGGAACTGCCCAAGCATGTACCTTTGTGATCTGACACCTGCCTTATGATGTAACTTGATCACTTGCTGTTTCCTCGTCTCATTATGGATTCCCACTTCCACAGAACATATCGACTTTTTTTTTTTTTTTCCGAGATGGAATCTAGCTCTGTCGCCCAGGCTGGAGTGCAGTGGCACAATCTTGGCTCACTGCAATCTCCGCCTCCCAGGTTCAAGCAATTCTCCTGCCTCAGCCTCCTGAGTAGCTGAGATTACAGGTGCCTGCCACCATGTACAGCTAATTTTTTGGATTTTTAGTATAGACAGGGTTTCACTGTGTTGGCCAGGCTGGTCTCAAACTCCAGACCTTGTGATCCACCCACCTAGGCCTCCCAATGTGCTGGGATTACAAGTGTGAGCCACCGCACCGGGCAACTTTAAAAAAAAAAAAGTCGTATTTTTATTACCAGATGATATGTCAAATAAGTTGGGTGCTGAAGATGAAGTAGGGTTAGGCATGGTGTTGGGCATCACCTGGCAGACAGATTACATTTACACAAAAAGGGTCCACAGTCATTTAAGCAAAGTGTCTAATCATTCTATGAGAAGCCACTTATACTTTCACTTTTCTTTCTTTTTTGGGGGTGGGGATGAAGTCTCGCTCTGTCACCCAGGCTGGAGTGCAGTGGTGCAATCTTGGCTCACTGCAACCTCTGCCTCCTGGGTTCAAGCAGTTTTCCTGCCTCGGCCTCCAGAGTAGCTAGGATTACAGATGTCTACCACCAGGTCCGGCTAATTTTTTTTTTTTTTTTTTGTATTTTTAGTAGAGACGGGTTCACCATGTTGACCAGGCTGGTCTCGAAATCCTGGCCTCAAGTGATCCACCCACCTCGGCCTCCCAAAGCACTGGGATTACAGGCATGAGCTACCACGCCCAGCCTATAATTTTACTTTAATAGAAAGTTTTATCTGCTTGTCTTTGTCTATTTGCTACTGCTGAGATGGGGCAATTGATGGAAAAAATAAGAAAAAAAACCAAGAGGTTAATTTCTCATAGTTCTGGAGGATGGGAAGTCCGAGATCAAGGTGCTGACATCTTGTGAGGGCCTTTGTGTTGCTTCATTTCATGGAAGAAGGCTGAAAAGGAAGAGAGCATGAGAGAGCAAAAGGGAAGGATGCCAAACTCATACTTTCATGAGGAACTCAATCCTATGATAATGGCATTGATCCATTCATGAGGGCTCTGCCCTCTTAAATGTCCCACCTCTCAGCACTATTACATTGGATATGAAGTTTCTAACACATGAATTTTGGGGAACACATTCAAACCATGGTACTGCTTATAAAATGTTTCAATTTTCAAATGAAAATCCAGAGACTACAGCCAGGCACGGTGACTCATGCCTGTAATCCTAGCACTTTGGGAGGCCGAGGTGGGTGGATCACGAGGTCAGGAGATCGAGACCATCCTGGCTAACATGGTGAAACTCCGTCTCTACTAAAAATACAAAAATTAGCCAGGCGTGGTGGTGTGCACCTGTAATCCCAGCTGCTCAGGAGGCTGAGGCAGGAGAATCACTTGAACCTGGGAGGCAGAGGTTCCAGTGAGCCAAGATCACACCACTGCACTCCAGCTTGGGTGACAGAGTGAGACTCTGTCTCTAAAAAGAAAAAAAAAAAAAAACAGAAAAGAAAAGAAAATCTAGAGACTAAGCTTCTCTGATGATGAGTTCTTTGATGTTGCTGACCTCACTGAGGTTACAAAGTATTCAACACAATTGTAAGGCGGAGGAGAAAATGTAGGATACCAGGTGGTCCTTCATGCTCAAGTTCAGCCTGCTATGGAAGCCTTCAATTAAATTTCTAACAATCTTTCCAGACTTGAAAATACTCATTCATGCATGATATTTGATACTTTTTAAATAATGATTTGAGGTTGTATACATGTTACAACTTTGGAAGATAACTCAGTTCAATCAGAGTGGAAAAAAGTCTTTGCTTTTGACATCATAAAAGCAGAAAAAAAGAGAGCAGCAGATCTCCCAGCACAGTGCTTGAGCTCTGCTAATGGACAGACTGCCTCCTGGAGCGGGTCCTTGACCCCCATGCCTCCTGACTGGGAGACACCTCCCAGCAGGGGTCAACTGACACTGTATACAGGAGAGCTCCGGCTGGCATCCTGTAGGTGCCCCTCTGGGATGAAACTTCCAGAGGAAGGAACAGGCAGCAATCTTTGCTGTTCTGCAGCCTCTGCTGGTGACACCCAGCCAAACAGGGTCTGGAGTGGACCTCCAGCAAACTCCAGGAGACCTGCAGCAGAGGGGCCTGACTGTTAGAAGGAAAACTAACAAACAGATAGGAATAGCATCAACATCAACAAAAAGGACATTCACACAAAAACCCCATCCAAAGGTCACCAACATCAAAGACCAAAGTTAGATAAATCCATGAAGATGAGAAAAAATCAGCGCAAAAAGTCTGAAAATACCAAAAACCAGAACGCCTCTTCTCCTCCAAAAGATCACAACTTCATGCCAGCAAGGGAACAAAACTGGACGGAGAATGAGTTTGATGAATTGACAGAAGTAGGCTTCAGAAGGTGGGTAATAACAAACTCCTCCAAGCTAAAGGAGCATGTTCTTACCCAATGCAAGGAAGCTAAGAACTCTGAAAAAAGGTTAGATGAATTGTTAACTAGAATAATCAGTTTAGAGAAGAACATAAATTACCTGATGGAGCTAAAAAACACAGCACGAGAACTTGGTGAAGCATACACAAGTGTCAATAGCCAAATCATCAAGCAGAAGAAAGGATATCAGAGATTGAAGATCAACTTAATAAAATAAAGCATGAAGACAAGATTAGAGAAAAAGGAATGCAAAGTAACGAACAAAGCCTCCAAGAAGTGTGGGACTATGTGAAAAGATCAAACATATGTTTGACTGGTGTACCTGAAAGTGACTGGGGGAATGGAACAAAGTTGGAAAATACTCTTCAGGGTATTCTCTGGGAGAACTTCCCCAACCTAGCAAGACAGGCCAACATTCAAATTCAGGAAATACAGAGAAAGCCACAAAGATACTCCTCAAGAAGAGCAACCCCAAGACACATAATCATCAGATTCACCAAGATTGAAATGAAGGAAAAAATGTTAACGACAGCCAGAGAGAAAGGTTGGGTTACCCACAAAGGGAAGCCCATCAGACTAACAGCAGATCTCTCTGCAGAAAACCTATAAGCCAGAAGAGAGTGGGGTCCAATATTCAACATTCTTTTTTTTTTTTTTTTTTTTTTTGTGTGTGTGTGTGAGATGGAGTTTCACTCTTGATTCCCAGGCTGGAGAGAAATGGTGCGATCTTGGCTCACCGCAACCTCCGCCTCCCAGGTTCAAGAGATTCTTCAGCCTCAGCCTCCCGAGTAGCTGGGATTACAGGCATGCACCACCACACTCAGTTAATTTTGTATTTTTACTGGAGACAGGATTTCTCCATGTTGGCCAGGCTGCTCTCAAACTCCTGACCTTAGATGATCCGCCTGCCTTGGCCTCCTAAAGTGCTGGGATTATAGGCGTGAGCCACCACACCTGGCTAATATTCAACATTCTTTTTTTTTTTTTTTTTTTTTGAGACGGAGTCTCACTCTGTCACCCAGGCTGGAGTGCTGTGGCCGGATCTCAGCTCACTGCAAGCTCCGCCTCCCGGGTTCACACCACTCTCCTGTCTCAGCCTCCCGAGTAGCTGGGACTACAGGTGCCGCCACGTTGCCCGGCTAGTTTTTTGTAGTTTTTAGTAGAGACGGGGTTTCACCGTGTTAGCCAGGATGGTCTCGATCTCCTGACCTCGTGATCCGCCCGTCTCGGCCTCCCAAAGTGCTGGGATTACAGGCTTGAGCCACCGCGCCCGGCCGTATTCAACATTCTTAAGGAAAAGAATTTTCAACCCAGCATTTCATATCCAGCCAAACTAAGCTTCATAAGTGAAGAAGAAATAAAATACTTTACAGACAAGCAAATGCTGAGAGATTTTGTCACCAACAGGTCTGCCTTACAAGACCTTCTGAAGGAAGCACTAAACATGGAAAGGAAAAACTGGTACCAGCCACTGCAAAAACATACCAAATTTTAAAGACCATCGACAGTATGAAGAAACTGCATCCACTAATGGGCGAGATAACCAGCTAGCATCATAATGACAGTATCAAATTCACACATAACAATATTAACCTTAAATGTAAATGGGCTAAATGCCCCAATTAAAAGGCATAGACTGACAAATTGGATAAAGAGTCGAGATCCATCCATGTGCTGTATTCAGGAGACCCATCTCACATGCAAAGACACACATAGGCTCAAAATAAAGGGATGGAGGAATATTTACCAAGCAAATGAAAAGCAAAAAAAAGCAAGAGTTGGAATCCCAGTCTCTGATGAAACAGACTTTAAACCAACAAAAATCAAAAAAGACAAACAAGGGCATTACATAATGGTAACGGGATCAATGTAACGAGAAGAGCTAACTATCCTAAATATATATGCACCTAATACAGGAGCACCCAGATTCATAAAGTTCTTAGAGACCTACAAAGAGACTTAGACTCCAACACAATAATAGTAGGAGACTTTAATACCCCACTGTCAATATTAGACAGCTCGACGAGACAGAAAATTATAGTCCTGAGCCACTGTGCCTGGCCTCTCATGGGTTTCAAGAGCAGAGGAGACTGCACTCTTACTAATGGATCCAGTGAACAAAGGGTTGGAAACGCTTTTCATTTTGATCATTTAGACTGTGGATCCAGCCATCAGTCCCATAAATTTCTTTGGCACAGAGAGGGGAGATGGCTCTGACCATATCCATTGCCTCCTTGGTGTGAGACACAGATACTGGAAACTATTGATTCTAGTTAAAATGCCCCAATATACCTTAGGAAAGGTTAGTAAGGTGAGCCTGGTCTTAGTAAAAGAAGGTATTGGACTAGGAGCTGACAATGGTAATTTTTTTTTTTTTTTTTTTTTTTTTTTTTTTTTTTTTTTTGAGACAGAGTCTCGCTCTGTCGCCCAGGCTGGAGTGCAGTGGCCGGATCTCAGCTCACTGCAAGCTCTGCCTCCCGGGTTCGTGCTATTCTCCTGCCTCAGCCTCCGGAGTAGCTGGGACTACAGGCGCCCACCACCTAGCCCGGCTAGTTTTTTTTGTATTTTTTAGTAGAGACGGGGTTTCACCGTGTTAGCCAGGATGGTCTCGATCTCCTGACCTCGTGATCCGCCCGTCTCGGCCTCCCAAAGTGCTGGGATTACAGGCTTGAGCCACCGCGCCTCGGCTACAATGGTAATTTTTACACCAGGTGATAGAGACTATGAAATGCAAGATGGCATCTAATGCTGAACAGAAACAATAATGTCCTGGAAAAGGGGAAGTTCAGTGAATTACCACATCCAAAGTGCAAGAAACCAATAACAATGTAAATTGAAACAGAGTACTAGAGCAAAATGATATAAGCCATTTTTAAATTGATTGGGTAAAAACGATATATTACGATTGCCTGAAACTGTGGATTCTGTTGGCTAAATTATAACCATAGAACCAATTTTTTTTTTTTTTTTTTTTTTTTTTTTTTTTTTTTTTTTTTTTTTTTGAGATGTCATCTCACTCTGTCACCAGGCTGGAGTGCAGTGATGCAATCTTGGCTCACCACAACCTCTGACTCCCAGGTTCAAGCGATTCCCCTGTCTCACCTCCTGAGTAGCTGGGATTACAGGCTCACGCCACCACACCCGGCTAATTTTTATTTATATTATTATTATTATTATTATTTGTATTTTAGTAGAGATGGGGGTTTCACCATGTTGACCAGGATGGTCTTGATCTCCTGACCTCGTGATCCACCCGCCTTGGCCTCCCAAAGTGCTGGGATTACAGGCATGAACCACCGCGCCCGGCCATAGAACCAATTTTCCAGTGAAATTTTACTTAGAGATCTGTTACGGGTTAAATATTTGTGTGCCCTCAAAATTTATAAGTTAAAGCCTGAAACACTTCCCCGCCATGTGATGGTATTAGGAGGTAGGACCTTCGCAGGTAATTAGGTTAAGATGAGGACATGAGGGTGGAGCCCCCATCCTGGGATTAATGCCCTTAAAAGGATAAGATATGGGATCTCTCCCTCTCTCTCTGTCTCTCTCTTTCTCCCTCTCTGCTCTTTCTACATCTATCATGTGAGAATTCAGCAAGAAGATGATCTTCTGCAAGCCAAGAGGGGGCCCTCACTAGGACCCAAATTGGTTAGTACATTTTTGTTGTTGTAGATATGGGGTCTCTTGATGTTGTCCTGGCTAGTCTCAAACTCCCGGCCTCAAGTGATCTTCCTGCCTCAACCTCCCAAAGTTTTGGGATTACAGGCATGAGACACCATGCCCAGCCTGGCTAACACTTTGTTCTTGAATTTTTCCAGCCTCCAGAACTGTAAGAAATAAATTTCTGTTATTTAAGCCACCCAGTCCATGGTACGTTATTATAGCAGCCTGAGCTAAGACATGGTCTCATAAAGAAAAGCCAAATTCAGGTCAGATACGGTGGCTCATGCCTGTCATCCCAGCACCTTGGGAGGCCGAGGCAGGTGGATCACCTGAGGTCAGGAGTTCAAGACCAGTCTGACCAACATGGCGAAACTCTATCTCCACTAAAAATTAAAAAAAAAAACTTAGCTGGGCATGGTGGCACAACTGTAATCCCAGCTACGCGGGAGGCTGAGGCATGAGAATCGCATGAACCTGGGAGGCAGAGATTGCAGTGAGCTGAGTTCGCGCCACCACACTCCAGCCTGGGTGATAGAGCAAGATTCTGTCTCAAAAAAAGAGAAAAAAAAGAAAGAAAGAAAGAAAAGAAAAGTCAAATTCTAATCTTTGGATAGGTTTGAGAAAAGTGCCTAGGAGGTGCAGAAGAGAAGACCCTAAAGGCATATATTTTCAGCTATGTGACAGAAGTGGTTTGAAGGCTCACAATACCCTGGATGGACAATACCCAACTCTCTGGCCTTCAATGTATATCTGGACTTTCCAGAGCCACCACGGCATGAGTGGCTGTTAGTAGTGCCTGGAACTACATGCCACAGTAGCAAGGAATCAAATAGCGTCTGGTGTACACCTCAGGAGTCTCTTGGGCATTTTGTTCTCTTCAGTTAGTCCAGAAAGCCTTATAACCTCTAGGAATTCTTATATAAACTAAATAGTTTCCAAACAAAAAGAAAGAAGGCTGGGTATGGTGGCTCACGCCTATAATTCCTGCACTTTGGGAGGCTGAGGCGGGTGGATCCCTTGAGGTCAGGAGTTCAAGAGCAGCCTGGCCAACATGATGAAACCTTGTCTCTAATGAAAATACGAAAGTTAGCCAGGTGCGGTGGTACATGCCTGTGGTCCCAACTACTTGGGAGGCTGAGGAGGGAGAATCCCTTGAACTTGGGAGGCAGAGGTTGCAGTGAGCCCAGATCATGCCACTGTACTCCAGCCTGGGTGACAGAGTAAGACTCTGTCTCAAAAAATAAAAATAAAAAATAAAAAAATAAAGGAGAAGGCCCTGCAAAAGGCTCATAATTGCGTGTTGTAATGATTCTGTTGTTTTAGTTTTAAAAGGAAAAGAAAATGGCTTCTCACTACTAGTTTTCTTGTATTTTGTGTGGTGGTGACCTTGATTTGATGTTGGCCTAGTTATCAGCTGACCAGAATTTCCATCTTCTCTCCATTGCTTTCAGTATTCCTGTGCTCCTGAGGTGGATTTGGTCTCTATACTCCTCTTCATTATGCCTCTGTGGATGGAATCAGAGAAGAAACTGCTAAGGAAATACTTCTCTGGCATTCGAGGTGAAGGATGAGAGTTCTGTATAGAAGAGTGTCATTATGGCCGTGGCCAACTGAATAAGGAAGGAGGTTTTGGTGTGTATGTCTGTGGATACACACACATAGTACAAAAAGGCGAAGAAGAAGATAAACCAACATATTGCTAGTGGTTACCTCCAGGTGATAGGTTTAGATCTCATTTTTCATAATATATTTTATTATATTATTAATATATGGGCCAGGCACAGTGGTTCATACATGTAATCCCAGCAATTTAGGAGGCTGATGTGGGGGGATCACTTGAGCCAAGGAGTTCAAGACCAGCCTGGGCAACAAAGCAAGACCTCATCTCCACAAAAAATGTAAAAATTAGCTGGGTGTGGTTATACACACCTATGGTCCCAGCTAATCAAGAGACTGAAGCAGGAGGATCGCTTGATCCTAGGAGTTTGAAGCTGCAGTGAGACGTGATTTTGCCACTGCACTCCAGGATGGGCAATGAAGTGAGACTCTGTCTCAAAAACAAGAACAGGCCAGGCGTGGTGGCTCACGCCTGTAATCCCAGCACTTTGGGAGGGCGAGGTGGGTGCATCACGAGGTCAGGAGATTGAGACCATACTGGCTAACATGGTGAAACCCCGTCTCTACTAAAAATACAATTAGCCAAGCATGGTGGTGGGCGCCTGTGGTGCCAGCTACTCAGGAGGCTGAGGCAGGAGAATGGCGTGAACCCGGGAGGCGGAGCTTGCAGTGAACTGAGATTGCACCACTGCACTCCAGCCTGGGCGACAGAGCAAGACTCCGTCTCAAAAAAAATAAATAAATAGAAACAAATACATATATTTGCATATATATGCATCATGTTAGTAATAAGATAAAAGCAATGATTGCTTATTTAATGGAAATTGGTCCTCTGCTCTTCATATACCTATATATATCTTCTTGGGAACACTGCATGGAAAGGTACACAAAAAGGACCAATAAGGTGGAAATGACAACTCCTTACTGGAAAACAAATAGCATTTGTAAAAAAAATTTTATAGTAAACCATTAAACACCAGGTTAGCGGCTTGTAGTGACTCATGAGGAATTTATCAGATTTCGTTTGTTTTGCAAAATGTCTCTAAGTGAAGAACTTGTAACTTTAGTCTTCTTCCTCTCTTGTCACTTTTTTTTTTTTTTTTTTTTTTTTTTGAGACGGAGTCTCGCTCTGTCGCCCAGGCTGGAGTGCAGTGGCCGGATCTCAGCTCACTGCAAGCTCCGCCTCCCAGGTTCACGCCATTCTCCTGCCTCAGCCTCCCGAGTAGCTGGGACTACAGGCGCCCGCCAGGTCGCCCGGCTAGTTTTTTGTATTTTTAGTAGAGACGGGGTTTCACCATGTTAGCCAGGATGGTCTTGATCTCCTGACTTCGTGATCCGCCCGTCTCGGCCTCCCAAAGTGCTGGGATTACAGGCTTGAGCCACTGCGCCCGGCCTCTTGTCACTTTTTAGTCAACATTCCTCATGTAGACTGGGCATGGTGGCTCACACATGTGATCCCAGAGCTTTGGCAGGCTGAGGTGGGAGGATTACTTGAGTCACGGAGTTCAAGACCAACCTGGGCAACACAGTGAGACCCCATTTTTAAAAATTTTTTAAAATTAGTCAGATATGGTGGTGCACAACTGTAGTTCTAGCTACTTGGGAGACTGAGGAGAGAGGATCACTTGAGCCTAGGAGTTCAAGGCTACACTGGCCTATGATCATGCCATTGCAGTCCAGCCTGAGCAACAGAGCAAGATCCTGTCTAAAAAAAAAAAACAAAGAAAGTACATCATGTGTATGAAGTTTTCAAAGTCATATTTTCTGCCAAGTCTTCTGTTAAAACATGTTTTATTAATAGTTAATTAATTTAATAATATTGAGTACTTTCTTGGCCCAGGCTTTTGTCTAAGGCCTGAATAAGATGAATGAGATATGTTCTTTTCTTTGAGTTCTAGAGTAGTGTAGGACACAAACACCATGAAATAAAGTGTTTCGATGTAAGTGTATAGCAGGTAGGAGCACAAAGTCAGAAAGGGTATACTTTGATAGTGGTGGAATGAGCGTGGGGTGGGTAGGTGATGGTCAGCAACGTCCTCGATGTGAAAGTGATGCTTTAGCTTTAGTTTATTACAAGTTTGACTGGTGTTAATGAGGCCCAGAGAAGTTAAAACAAAATTCTGCAGATTTTTGCTTGTCCAGATTTGACCCGGGTTTGCTCTCTGGCTTAAAATCCTGTTTCAACACCATGATATGTTTGTGCTCATTTCGACAGCACATATTCACCCCACCCCACTTCCCAAAAAATACAAACAAACCATGATATGTTCATTAGATTTCACAAAAGGGGCTCCTTGTAAGGCTTGACAGCATATACTTAAAATATATGTAACACATATTACCAATAAAACAGCATCACCAATTTTTTCTATCACAGTGATGAGAAAGAGAAAAATAATCCCAGACATGTAGGAGCTGGTGTGACACTCACAGCTAGACTTTGTTGTTCTCCTGTGAACATAAACAATTTCAAAGAGTACCAACATCCGGCAAGGTCCCTCGGTGATGGTAATGAAGTGAGACAAAAAGGAGGACCACTGCATAATCATGTCTGAACACAGACAAAACACGTCCAAGCCACAGAAATTAGCAAATATCCCCCTCTCCTGGCTAATGTGAGTGATTGCTACTGCTTTTTGCTTTTATTACGAGGTGGGGGGCGAATTACAGCTTTAGCCTTAGTATAATCTAGCATGGTTTTATATCATTGACTGTGAATATTTCTTGTTTTTAGATATTTATGACTTACACTTTTTCTCCTTTAACAATTATTCTTGAGTTTGCCTTTCCTGAATTCATGACCTAAATTCAAAATTATAAAACTCTTAAGATGTCTTTTTTTTTTTTTTTTTTTTTTTTTTTTTTTTTTTTTTTTTTTTTTTTTTTTTTTTTTTTTTTGTTGAGACGGAGTCTCGCTCTGTCGCCCAGGCTGGAGTGCAGTGGCCGGTTCTCAGCTCACTGCAAGCTCCGCCTCCTGGGTTTACGCCATTCTCCTGCCTCAGCCTCCCGAGTAGCTGGGACTACAGGCGCCCGCCACCTCGCCCGGCTAGTTTTTTGTATTTTTAGTAGAGACGGGGTTTCACCGTGTTAGCCAGGATGGTCTCGATCTCCTGACCTCGTGATCCACCCGTCTCGGCCTCCCAAAGTGCTGGGATTACAGGCTTGAGCCACCGCGCCCGGCCCCTTAAGATGTCTTTTTTTTTTTTTTTTTTTTTTTTTTTTTTTTTTTTTTTTTTTTTGAGACGGAGTCTCGCTCTGTCGCCCAGGCTGGAGTGCAGTGGCCGGATCTCAGCTCATTGCAAGCTCCACCTCCCGGGTTTACACCATTCTCCTGCCTCAGCCTCCCGAGTAGCTGGGACTACAGGCGCCCGCCACCTCGCCCGGCTAGTTTTTGTATTTTTAGTAGAGACGGGGTTTCACCGTGTTAGCCAGGATGGTCTCGATCTCCTGACCTCGTGATCCGCCCGTCTCGGCCTCCCAAAGTGCTGGGATTACAGGCTTGAGCCACCGCGCCCGGCGATGTCTTTTATGCCTAAACTATATTTTGGGTTCCTAAAATGTTCATCAGGTAATAATAATAGACTGAATGTTTATGTCTCCCCAAAATTCATATGTTGAACTCTGAACCACCAACATAATGGTATTAGGAGGTGGAGCCATTGGGAGGCAGTTAGGCCATGATGGTGGAGACCTCACGAATGAGATTAGTACACTTATCAAAGGGACTCCCAGAGAGCTCACTCTCCCTCTTTCTGCCATGTGACACAAGAAGTCAGCAATATGCAACCTGGAAGAGAGTCCTAACAATAACCAACCATACCAGCTGGTTGCAGTGGCTCATGCATGTACTCCCAGCACTTTGGGAAGTCGAGGCAGGAGGATCCCTTGAGCCCAGGAGTTGGATACCAACCTTGGCAAGATAGGGAGACCCTGTCTCTACAAAAAAAAAAGAAAAAAAAGTTAGCCGGCCATTGTGGCACATACCTGTAGTCCCAGCTACTTGAGAGGCTGAGGTGGGAGGCTTGCTTGGGCCCGGGAGGTGGAGGCTGCAGTGAGCCATGATCTTGACACTGCACTCCAGCCAGAGCAACAAAGCAAGACCCTGTCTTCCAACCAAGCCGGTACCCTGATCTGGGACTTTCAGTCTCTAGCACTGTGAGAAACAAATTTCTGTTGTTTATAAGCCACCACTCTGTGATACTTTGTTATAGCAGCTCTAAGTAACACAAAGATTTGTTCCTCAATCCTACAAAAGAAAAGACAATAAGAGCAAATTTTTCCAACTATTAAGTAAAAACTGTTATGAGAGCTTTTCTCTGCCAAACTTAGTAATAATGGTGATGATAATAATGATAATAGTAAACTTTACAAATCTAAAGAGTTTAACTTCTTAAGTTAATCATACATAAAGAGAATATGGCTGGACGCTGTGGCTCAGGCCTGTAATCCCAGCACTTTGGGAGGCTGAGGCAGGTGGATCACTTGACTCAGGAGTTCGAGACCAGCCTGGGCAACATGGCAAAACCCCATTTCTATCAAAAATGCAAAAAAATTAGCCGGGCAAGGTGGCATACCCCTGTGGTCCCAGCTACTCGGGAGGCTGAGACATGAGAATCACTTGAGCCTGAAGGCAGAGGATGAAGTGAGCTGAGATTGCGCCACTGCACTCCAGCCTGGGCAACAGAGCCAGACCCCATCTCAAAAAAAAAAAAAAAAAAGAGAGAAAAGAAAATATGATAATTAAATATTCCTTCTTTTACCTGAAAAAGTAAAACTCCATGGTGGCTTACCTCTTTGAGGAGATTATCTGAGTATCTGAGCCCTGGACAGATCTTCTAGATCAGGGGTGTCCAATCTTTTGGATTCTCTGGGACACATTGGAAGAAGAATTGTCACGGGCCACACATAAAATACACTAACACTAATGATAGCTGGTGAGCTTTAAAAAAAAGCAAAAAAAAAAAAAATCTCATAATGTTTTAAGAAAGTTTACGAATTTGTGTTGGGCCGCATTCAAAGCCGTTCCAGGCCTCATACAACCCATGGGCCAAGGGTTGGAGAAGATTGATCTAGAGACTTTCTTAAATAACCCTGATTTAACTGTATTCATTAATGGTTCAAACATAAAAAGTAAAACTAAAAATTGCTAAATAGGATAACCTATCACAGACTTAAGTTTGTCCTTAAAATATAAATTTCTTATAGAAACTAAATCAGTTCACATTGTGCATTATAAATATTTTTGGGCCGGGCATGGTGGCTCACGCCTGTAATTCCAGCACTTTGGGAGGCCGAGGCAGGTGGATCACCTGAGGTCAGGAGTTCAAGACCAGCCTGGCCAACATGGTGAGACCCTGTCTCTACTAAAAATACAAAAATTAACTGGGCGTGGTGGCAGGCGCCTGTAATCCCAGCTACTTGGGAGGCTGAGGCAGGAAAATCGCTTGAACCCAGGAGGCAGAGGTTGCAGTGAGCCGAGATTGTGCCATTGCACTCCAGCCTGGGTAACAAGAGGGAAACTCCATCTCAAAAAATAATAATAATAAAATAAATCAATATTTTTACATTTTCTGCATATTATGATGTTTTGACATTTTAAAAAACCTTTCTGGCTAGGGGGAGACTGCCCCTCCTGGGGCTAGCCAAGTCTTAAAAATAACAAAGGCCCAGCCAGGAGCATCTTTAACATGCAAACTAACCAATCCAGAGCCATATCTCCTCTGTTTGGCCCAGATACCCCAGGAGGCCACATTCCTCTTCTTTTTTTCTTTTTTTCTTTTTTCTTTTTTTTTTTTTTTGAGACTGAATTTTTGCTTTTGTTGCCCAGGCTGGAGTGCAATGATGCGATCTTGGCTCACTGCAACCTCAATCTCCCAGGTTCAAGCAATTCTCCTGCCTCAGCCTCCCGAATACCTGGGATTACAGGCATGTCCCACCACGCCTGGCTAATTTTGTATTTTTAGTAGAGACAGAGTCTCTGGATGTTGTTGAATTTCTGAGTAAAATGTAGTATGTCAAGGGAGTAAAATGTAATATATTAAGGGATTTAAAAATAACGATACCAACAAGATGTGTGTCCCTGTTACTAGGGAGATAGCTCGAGATTTCTCAAGTCAGGAGCACAAAAGCAAGCAACTAAAAAAATCACTACATTCAGTTCTATAGCAAGGTGAGGCCTCAACCAACCCTAAGAATAGACCATGATAACCAGAACACACTCACAACCTATTTGGAGAGGTTTAAAATGGGCCTGAAGGCTGTAGTTCCTGCCCATTTCCCACACTAATAGTCCTGCAAGATTGTGCAACTGCAGGTAGGACATTTCCTTGAAAACATCTTGGACGATATCTCTCAAAATGCCCCCACCATTTTGTGAATTGTTCAGTTCACCCTAACTGAACAATTGTTGGTTCAGTATTGTGGCCAATCTATCTCTACTACTGAGAGTGAAATCATGAAGCATTTTGGCTTCGTTGAGCCACCGCGCCCGGCCCCTTTGAACACTTAAGAAGGCACTGCTGGGCACGGTGGTTCACGCCTGTAACCCCAACACTTTGGTAGGTTGAGGCGGGTGGATTACGAGGCCAGGAGATTGAGACCAGCCTGGCTAACATGGTGAAACACCGTGTCTACTAAAAATACACAAAATTAGCGGAGTGTGTTGGTACATGCTTATAATCTCAACTGGTCGGGAGGCTGAGGTAGGAGAATCGCTTGAACCCAGGAAGCAGACATTGTGGTGAGCCGAGGTTGTGCTATTGCACTCCAACTGGGCAACAAGAGCAAAACTCTGTCTCAAAAAAAAAAAAAAAAAAAAAAAAAAAAAAAAGGCAGATTCCATTTTATAGGCCCCTTCTGTCATTTAACCTTCCCTCATATTATTAATCCCACAGTCTTGTATAAAATGGACTCTGATCTCAGATTATCAGAATGCCTCTGCTAAGGTTATTATAATACTATCAGCGAGACCTAGCCAATCAGAAGTGGACAATATTAGTTAGGCCCTCCTGACCACAATAGTCAGTTTATTCTCCAGAAACATGTCGTTCTGCTTTGCTGAGCTGTTTAATCCCACTCAAAAATCTGTCTACCTCAAAGGACACGAAACTGGCTTACTCCTATTGTCATATATAATATTTATACTTCCCAAACAGTCTAGCTCCTAATTAGGGTACTACACTTTATACGGATATTGGGCTTACAGTGGTCTGCTACATCCTAATTTATCTTATGTATTTAATATAATTGTGAGACACTTTCAGATCTTTAAAAGTATCATCCCCCTGGTGGATCATGTTTCCCTAGAAAAATTCTACTCGGAAACCTCCAAAATACAGAACACAAAAACTTATTTACAATTAAACAAACTCCCAAAAGACATAACTGACTCCCTTTTCATGGATACTATGTAAGTTGCAATTCCCTCATTAAAGATAATAAGAGAGGAGACCACCCATCATATTGTCTTATGCCCAATTTCTGCCTCCAAAGAAAGAAGAAGTAAAAACTAAAAGGCAGAAATGAAATCCACAGGCAGACAGCCCGGCGCTGCACCCTGGGCCTGGTAGTTAAAGATCGACCCCTGACCTAATTGGTTCTGTTATCTATAGATTACATTGTATAGAAATGCACTGTGAAAATCCCTATCTTGTTTTGTTCCAATCTAATTACCGGTGCATGCAGCCCCCAGTCACGTACCACCTGCTTGCTCAATCAGTTACGACCCTCTCACATGCACCCCCTTAGAGTTGTAAGCCCTTAAAAGGGACAGGAATTGCTCACTCGGGGAGCTCGGCTCTTGAGACTGAAGTCTTGCCGATGCCCCCGGCCGAATGAACCCCTTCCTTCTGTAACTCGGTGTCTGAGGAGTTTTGTCTGCCGCTCGTCCTGCTACAATAATATCACTGGTAAACATGGTCCAAAACTTGCCTCATAGCCTAACAAAAGTCATAACAAACAAAACTTCACTCTGAAAGAGAAACTAGTTTAAACTCATTAGCCCAGATTGTAATGGGAAATCACATAGTCGTTGATTACCTCCTAAGTAGCCATGGGGGAATTTATGCTATACTAAACACTCCAGGCTGCATCCATGTACTACAAAACAAATAGACTCATGAGTAAGCAAAAAACAAAAATGCACATTTAAGTCCATGCCTTCTCCATTGATAAGAGTCTCCAGTAATTTAGAGTCACCATTCTTATTCTGGTGCAGAGTGGGAGAAACCCTTACAAATGGAGATGTTTTTTATATGCATGTAAATTTCTCTTACAAAAGGGTAACTTCTGTCTTCTAAGGTTTTGGGCTAAAAAAAGGTGTGTAGGGGGTAACTTCTACTCTTTCTTTCAGAGTTTCTCCTTTGTCTCTTGTTTCTCAAAATAATTATTATGCCCAACAGGCATAATATGGGGTGGCATAATCTGGTAGTCTACACTCATATTTTGGGGAGAGGTGTCATGTCTTGAACTCCATCAGTTTTTTTGTTTTATTTTGGTTTGACTTTTTTTGAGATGCTCTGTTGCCAGGTTGGACTGCAACGGCCTGATCTCGGCTCACTGCAACCTCCATCTCTCAGGTTCAAGCGATTCTCATGCCTCAGCCTCCACAGTAGCTGGGATTACAGGCGTGTGCCACCACACCCGACTAATTTTTGTATTTTTAGTAGAGACAGGGTTTCACCATGTTAACCAGACTGGTCTCGAACTCCTGACCTCAAGTGATCAACCTGCCTGGGCCCCCCAAAGTACTGGGATTACAGGTGTGAGTCACCGTGCCCGGCCCTATTTTTATTTTTGAGACTGGGTCTCACTCTGTTGCCCAAGCTAGAATACAATAGTGCGATCACAGCTCATTGCAGCCTCAGCCACCCAGGATCAAGTGATTCTTCCACCTCAGCTTCCTGAAAAGCTGGGACTACCGGTGCACACCACCATGCCTGGGTAATTTGTTTTTATTTTGTAGAGACAGCGGGGGTCTCATTGTGTTGCCCAGGGTGGTCTCAAACTCCTGTACTCAAGCAATCCTCCTGCCTTGGCCCCCCAAAGTGCTAGGACTACAGGCCTGAGCCATCACCTCTAATCCCCAATCAGTTTTAAATTATATTCTGTGACCATTAATAAATCAGAGGATTCAACAATTTACCCTGCAACAAAAGGAGCAGGAGAAACTATCACTACTCCAAATTTAGATTACATTCTCTGCAAATAGTTTCTAAAGCAAAGTCTTGGCTATGGTGAAAATCTTGATATCAAGGATGAAGTTTCTGTATGCTGACTGCATCTGCCCTTGGCCAAAATGAAAACAGAACAAGGCATCAGCCTTAGTGTTGCTGTCCCTGCATTTACACCTGGGCCATGTTGATCTGCTGTTGAACATGAGATATCTCACAGAACAGCAACATCAGACAAGGCCACTCTGTGACAATGATCAACCAAGGCAAAAACAAGACCAAAATGTTATGTTTTAACAAAAATCAAACTAAACATGAACATTGTCTCAGCTACAGAAATGACCAATATTCCCCTAGACTGGCTAATATGAGTGACTTCTGCTTTTTTTTTTTCCAGAGACAATCTCACTCTGCTACCCAGGCTGGAGTACAATGGCATGATAATAGCTCACTGCAGTCTCAATTCTCAGTTTCCCAGGCTCATACAATCCTTCTGCCTCAGCCTCTGGAGTAGCTGGGACTAAAGGTGTGTACCAGCACACCTGACTATTTTGTTTTTATTTTTATTTATTTTTTTGAGATGGAGTCTTGCTCTGTTGCCCAGACTGGAGTGCAATGGTGCGATCTCAGCTCACTGCAGCCTCCGCTTCCCAGGTTCAAGCGAGTCTCCCGCCTCAGCCTCCTGAGTAGCTGGGATTACAGGTGTGTGCCACCACGCCCAGCTAATTTTTGTATTTTTAATAGAGATGGAGTTTCACCATGTTGGCCAGGCTGGTGTCGAACTTCTGACCTCAGGTGATCCGCCTGCCTTGGCCTCCCAAAGTGTTGGAATTACTGGCGTGAGCCACCACGCCCAGCTTTATTTTTAGTTTTTGTAGAGACAGGATCTTGCTATGTTGCTCAGGCTGGTCTCGAACTCCTGGCCTCAAGCAATCCTCCAGCCTTGGCCTCCCAAAGCCTGGGATTACAGGAGTGAGCCACCATGCCCAGCTGTTTTTGTTTTTGTTTTGTTTTGTTTTGTTTGAGACGGAGTCTCGCTCTGTCGCCCAGGCTGGAGTGCAGTGGCCGGATCTCAGCTCACTGCAAGCTCCGCCTCCTGGGTTCACGCCATTCTCCTGCCTCAGCCTCCCGAGCAGCTGGGACTACAGGGGCCCGCCACCTCGCCCGGCTAGTTTTTTGTGTTTTTTTAGTAGAGACGGGGTTTCACCGTGTTAGCCAGGATGGTCTCGATCTCCTGACCTCATGATCCGCCCGTCTCGGCCTCCCAAAGTGCTGGGATTACAGGCTTGAGCCACCGCGTCCGGCCCTGTTTTTGTTTTTTTAAACAAATTACAGCGTTAGCCTCACTCTGTATTCTTGCTTCATCCTAGATAAACTTATTAGGATTCCCAATAATAGAATTACCCTCACTCCCTCATAGCATCCAATTCAGAGCATAGCACTAATTTCTTATATCCTCTCTAAAACCACCTAATACAAACTCAAATCCTAAAATAAATCCTTCTTACACCCTTTTCTGAAGGTGCTCCATGGTTCCTTCAGAGAACAACAAATCCCACTTGTTTCACTGCGGGAATGTTCCTGGTATTCTTTGACTCTGGAAACAACTGACTTCATCTCCAGATTGTTTGCATGGAGAGTAATGAGAAAATACACTGGAATTTCACCCCAACTTACATGCCCAGAACTAGTCTCCTCCTCTCTACTTTGTCTCTTCTGACTTTGTCTTCTCAAAAGAGGAAAATAACTTTGCAGTATACCCACTTCACTACTGGAAGGAGTTCAAAGTACTTAGCATGAAATTAATTATTGTAAAGGTTTAACTGTGAGTAATTGCCCTAAATGAAGTTTGGGTTACTTCTTCTGTTTGAAATGACCTGTGTTCAGGAAGCTTGTTGAGGATTCCTAGAGACTTCCTTTGAAAAACGATTTCCTGTAAAAGTGGAGTCTCTGTATTTGCCCTGTATTTCCATAAAAAGTCTCAGATTTCTTTCCTGATTAGAGTGGTTTTCCTTAGAAGAAAGAAGGTATAATAAGGACAGACATCACTATGGAAACAAATCATAATTGTATTTGCTAACATCATTATCAAAATAAGGACAAATTTGAAAAGATTCATACATGAAGAGGACCTTTCACCAAACTTGGTAAAATCCTTTTGCTTTGTCTGGCTGGCTGTTGTTTTTGCTTTGGCTCGCTGGTGTTACTACTCCGGGGTTTTCTGAGTCAGCTTCATGTTATACTCGTGGTGAAGAGGTCCTGCCATCTAGTGGCCAAATTGCATAGTGCTACTAGCTTATTTAAAATTGAACCCAGTGTTCAAGGAGCCCAGCAGGTACACCGCACTCCTTGGGCTTCCATGAAATACGAACAAAGCCTCAGCTATTTCAAGATGGAAGGAATGCTTTAAACTTTTGGGAAACAGTCTGTCTTTTGTGGGAAAACAAAGTCTTCATTTGGGAAGGACTGATTTGACCTTGAAGCTGAGGTCCCTTTGACCCTATCTGTATATATTTGTGAGTCTCTGTTCTGAAACCAGGAGGGGATATATTTAGGCAGCAGGATTCTGGGAGCACAACAGGTGAGAATGTGGATTTTAGAGACAGTCCTTGCCAGCCTGGGTTTCCACTACACCCTGCAAAGGTGCAACTGAATTTGAAGCGGTTAGGGTTTGCATTCCAGAGAGCCAGAGATAATTGTGGAGTTCCAGGGGATGCAGGACCTAGAGAGGTGAGCTTGATGACTGAGCTTAGGGCTAGGAAGATCAAAATGTGTCAGCAAAACCAGGAGCTGGGGCCATGAGGGAAACTAATCCTCGGGGCCCTGAACAGGAGCTAAATTGGAGAGAACAGGAGCAAATTCTAAACCAGGTCGGGATGGTCCTGGCCTCTAGCTGAGAAAAGAATTGGAGTATACTGAGCTTGCCTTTATTGACCTTGAAACTGGACAGGTGGCCGGGCATGGTGGCTTACACCTGTAATCCTAGCACTTTGGGAGGCTGAGGCGGTTGGATCACTTGAGGTCAGGAGTTCGAGACCAGCCTGGCCAACATGGTGAAACCCTCTCTCTACTAAAGATACAAAAATTAGCCAGGTGTGGTGGTGGCACCTGTAATCCCAGCTACTCAGGAGGCTGAGGCATGAGAATTGCTTGAACCTGGGAGGCAGAGGTTGCAGTGAGCCAAGATCACACCACTGCACTCCAGACTGGGCGACAGAGCAAAACTCCATCTCAAAAAAAAAAAAAAGAAAAAAAAAAGAAAGAAAAGAAAAGGAAAAAGAGAAACTGGACAGGTACCGAGAAAGGGGAGTTGGAGGTTGAGCTAGGGCAGGGAATCTAGAAGCATTAAATACTGAGGTTTGCAGGGAGTTGGCTTCTATGTCCTGTGGTTTCAGTGTCCCTTCCAAAACTCATGCTGAATTTTTTTTTTTTTTTTTTTTTTTTTTTTTGAGGCAGAGTCTTGTTCTTGTTGCTCAGGCTGGAGTGCAATGGCACGATCTTGCCTCACTACAACCTCTGCCTCCCAAGTTCAAGCGATTCTCCTGCCTCAACCTCCCGAGTAGCTGGGATTACAGGTGCCCAGCACCACACCCAGCTAATTTTTTGTATTTTTAGTAGAGATGGGGGTTTCACCATGTAGGCCAGGCTGGTCTCGAACTCCTGACCTCAGGTGATTCACCTGCCTCCCTAAGTGCTGGGATTACAGGCGTGAGTCACTGTGCCTGGCCACATTTTATTTTTTTTTTTTTTTGAGACAGAGTCTCGCTCTATCACCCAGGCTGAGTGCAGTGGCCTGATCTTGGCTCACTGCAACCTCCACCTCTTGGATTCAAATGACTTTCCTGCCTCAGCCTCCCTAGTAGCTGAGATTACGGGCATGCACCACCACGTCCAGCTAAGTTTTGTATTTTCAGTACAGATGGGTTTTTGCCATGTTGCCCAGGCTGGACTCAAACTCCTGGCCTTTAGTGATCCACCCGCCTTGGCCTCCCAAAGTGCTGGGATTACAGGTGTGAGCCACTGCACCTGGCCCATGTTGAAATTTAATTGCCATTGTGATGGTATTAATAGGTGAGACCTGCTGGGCATGGTGTCTCACGCCTGTAATCCCAGCACTTTGGGAGGCCAAGGCAGGTGGATCATTTGAGGTCAGGAGTTCAAGACCAGCCTGACCAACATGGTGAAACCCTGTCTCTACTACTTAAAAATACAAAAATTAGCCAGGTGTGGTGGTGTACGCCTGTAATCCCAGCTACTTGGTAGGCTGAGGCAGAAGAATCGCTTGAGCCCGGGAGGCAGAGGTTTCAGTGAGCCAAAATCGCGCCACTGCACTCCAACCTGGGTGACAGAGCGAGACACCATCTCAAAAAAAAAAGAGGTGAGACCTTTAAGAGGTGATTAGGCTCTGCTTTCAAGAATGGATGCTGTGCCAAACCCCTACAAACCTCAGTGGGGAAGCCACCAGGTTCAAGAGGCCAAAGAAGTAACCCAGAGCCACCAAATGAGAACTGGGATTTTATTAGGGGCTTACATAAAGGGGAGAGAGTCCAATGGCAGTGAGCTGGACAGGATAATTGCAACTGCTTGCAAAGACCATGCAGTTTGTAAACCAAAAGTATCTGAGACAGGTCTCAATCAATTCAGAAGTTTATTTTGTCAAGGTTAAGGGCAATGTCCTGGGAGAAAGAACATGGAATCACAGAAACAGTCTGTGGTCTGTGCCTTTCTCCAAAGAGAATTTTAATGGCTTCATTATTTAAAGGGAGAAAAGCAGGCTTGGCATGGTGGTCACACCTGTAATCCCAGCACTTTGGGAGGCTGAGGTGGGTGGATCATTTGAGGTCAGGAGTTCAAGACCAGCCTGGTCAACATGGTGAAACCCCATCTCTACTAAAAATACAAAACTTAGTTGGGTGTGGTGGAGCACACCTGTAGTCCCAGCTACTCAGGAGGCTAAGGCAGGAGAATTGCTTTAATCCGGGACTGCACTCCAGCCTGGGTGACAGAGTGAGACTTTATCTTAAAAACAGGTGGGGGAGACAGGTGGGGGAAGCAGGATGGAGGGGAAAGGGGGAGGGTATGGTCACATTAGTGAATCCACATGTTGCAAGAGAAAGGGAGCTGGTAAGGGAATAGTCAATCACGTATTCATCGCAGCCTCAGTAAATCGGCACTTTACATAAGAAAAGGTGAACACTGATTAGCTACCTGTGGAGACATTTAACCTTTTATCTTTAGCTATCTGCTTAGAACCCAGGAGGGGGAGCTTGCAGTGAGCCGAGATTGCGCCATTGCACTCCAGCCTGGGCGACAGAGCGAGACTCCGTCTCAAAACAAACAAACAAACAAACAAACAAACAAAAAACACAGCTGCTTGCAGCACTCAGATTTCAGCTTAATTTTTTCCTTTTAGCAGAGTGAATTGGGGTTGCACATTTTTCTCTTTGTTTCAGAAGTTTCTATGGCATTTTCACGTAACACTCTCCCTCTTAACATCCTCCACCTGGTAGCCTTCATCTAGACCAAAACTCAGGGCCTCAAACCCCTATATGGCTCGTGATCCATGGGACAGGATGGCAGCTCAGATGTTCCTCATAGACAAGGAACGACTCTCAGGGTTGGTCACACCTGTTTTAGCAGGAGAAAATGGATTAAGACAACACCCTCAGGTGAAATTTAAAAATTCATTTATATAACATGGAGCGAGCAAAGGATTTGCAGCATGAGAGCCTCGCTTGTGTGAAACTATCCTGCGCCACCCTGCTTGTTCCCCTTTGCAAAGCCATGTGGCCTCTATGGACTTTTGTTTCCTGGCACAAGTAGTTACTGAATCTGCCCACCCAGGAAATAGGACCATAAAAAGGTGATGACTTGGTTCTTTACATGGGGAAATGGCCATTCCTCCCTAAAGTGAAGGAGAAAAAACAAGGAGGAATCCAGACAGAGGTAGTTAAAATTCATAGCCCAGGTCTTTGTCATATGATCATGTTGTGCCAAGCCCCTGTACACTCCAATGGGGATGAATATCAGGTTCAAGAGGCTGAAGAAGAGACCCTGAGTCAGTGAATGAGACATGGGGTTTTACTGGGGGCTTATAGTTGGGGGACAGGGCCCAACGGCAGTGGGCCGGACAAGAGAACCACAACCTCTTGCAAAATAAAGTCACGCAATTTATAGAGGGTTTTTTGTTTGTTTGTGAGACAGAGTCTCAATCTGTCACCAGGCTGGAGTGCAGTGGCGCCGTCTCGGCTCACTGCAACCTCCACCTCCTGAGTTCAAGCAATTCTTCTGCCTCAGCCTCCAGCTGGGACTACAGGCGTGTGCTACCATGACCAGCTAACTTTTTTGTATTTTTAGTAGAGATGGGGTTTCACCATGTTGGCCAGGATGGTCTCGATCTCTTGACCCCCTGATCTGCCCGCCTTGGCCTCCCAAAGTGCTGGGATTACAGGTGTGAGCCACCATGCCCGGCAGCTCTCACCTATTAATACCAATATACTAATTATATAGTATTTTCACTTCACACCCTCCCCCTAACAACCTCTACCTGGCAGCCTTCATTTAACCCAAAACACAGGACCTTGAACCCCTGTATAGCCCACATTCCATGGGACAGGACGGCTGGGGGTTCACAGGTTCTTCATAAATAAGAAATTAATCTCTGTGTTGGCCACCCCCAGATTTCTTAGCTCAGAACTTCAAACACACATTCAGGATTCAGGTGTGTCTGCCATACAGGATCATTCTCAGGCCATGCTTAAGTTATTACTATCAGGTGAATTTACCATACAGCTCCCATTACAAAGTGAGAAAGTTGTGGCAGGGCATTAACCCATCCTGCCAATCCACACCCCACCAATTGAAAGCAGCTGGGAATTGGAAACTATCCTGTGGAGACCTGTGATGCAGGAGGACAGCTGCCTAGCCAGGAAAAAGAACTTAAGGGGCCTCATTGTCCTCTTCCTGCTTCCCTGGTAATACCTACCTACCTCTGCCCAAACACCTAGGGGCTCTGTTAGAATAAAGGGCTATGAGTCAGGGCCTGAGCTTAAGGTTGGAAGTAGCTGTTCAGCAGGTGGTCTTGGGGCGCCTGAGCATGGGAGAAAGTTGGCTGTGGGAGAGTGAAATGGAGACAGGACATTCTGAGGAGTTGGGGGTGATCAAAGACCAGCTGTGTGCCCTGAGGTTAATGCAGAGATTTCTTCTGAACATGTTCTTAATAAATATATGAATGATTTTATAAACAGAAAAATTAGTACACAAATACACAGCGATCTTTAAGGGTGGTTACACTGGGCAGTGGATGTGGGCAGGAGTGACTTCAATTTTTCCTTAAAACATTTTTGTATTTATGAAGACATTTTTCCTGAAAAAATAAAAGGATTACATCTGTCAACAGAAATCAAAAAGGTAGGTCCACAGAAATCTTTTCATTGTTATTGTTTACTAACTAAATGACCAGCAGGTTACCCATGGACCTATAGAGCTCACTAGACTATTGTTTTAAAACTATTTTTATTTGTATCTCTCTCTGTCTTTAGGGAACAAGGTGCTGGGAGGATACATGGCCCCATTTAATACTCCTCATCTCTCATCACTGGCTATTTTCATTTTCGTCTTTACCCTGTACATGTCTCCTTAGGTGAATATTATTTTGCAAGAGAAGTGTGTTTGTTTCCTCAAAACAAAGAACATACAAATCAGGGCACTAGTCAGGTAGAGGAAACCTGCCAGCTGCTGTCACTCCTTTGGCCCCGACACATTGCCGCCCACCCTAGGCAGCATGGGCGCCACCAAGCAGCAGCCCTTAAGGTGCTGGCCCTCTAGCAGTTCCATGACAAAGAGTGAGAGGTGACAGGACGCAGGCAGTGTCTGGTCTTGGGAACCTGTCTCTCACCTGGGGAGGGAGCAATTAAGGCATATTGAATGATACAACAGGCAACGTTATCATTTGAACATGTATTTATTTAAATTCTTTTTTACCTCTCAATAGGGTTGTGAATGAATTTTCTGTTTTGTTGTTAGGTCTCGATCTTTTTTTTTTTTTTTTTTTTTTGAGACAGAGTCTCACTCTGTCGCCCAGGCTGGAGTGCAGTGGCCGGATCTCAGCTCACTGCAAGCTCCGCCTCCTGGGTTCACGCCATTCTCTCGCCTCAGCCTCCTGAGTAGCTGGGACTACAGGCGCCCGCCACCTCGCCCGGCTAATTTTTTTGTATTTTTTTAGTAGAGACGGGGTTTCACCGTGTTCGCCAGGATGGTCTCGATCTCCTGACCTCGTGATCCGCCCGTCTCTGCCTCCCAAAGTGCTGGGATTGCAGGCTTGAGCCACCGCACCCGGCTCGATCTTTTTTTTTCTTCTTTTTTTTTAGAGATGGAGTTTTGCTCTTGTTGCCCAGGCTAGAGTGCAATGGCACAATCTCAGCTCATTGCAACCTCTGCTCCCAGGTTCAAGCAATTGTCCTGCCTCAGCCTCCTGAGTAGCTGGGATTACAGGTATGCACCACCACGCCCGGCTATTTTTTGTATTTTTAGTAGACATGAGGTTTCACCATGTAGGCCAGGCTGGTCTCGAACTCCTGACCTCAGGTGATCCGCCCACTTCAGCCTCCCAAAGTGCTGGGATTACAGGCGTGAGCCACTGTGCCCAGCCTGTTGTTAGTCTCAATCATCCTTTGTGCACTTGCCAGCAGTTAGGTCACTTAAAGAGACAAATAGGTTCTCCCTGGGCAAGTGGCAAAGAATGAGAAGCTTCTTCTCTAGCTTTCTGAAGCCCATGCCTCCTCCCTGCCTCTTCAGGCAACAGAGATAGCCCATCAGGGACACGACACATACAATAGATTGTCATCCCACAATCCTACTACAAATACTTTTGGGCTTACTCCTAGCCTGGAGGCCAGGAAAAAGAGAAGAGGGAGCATAAGAGGTGGTGGCAGCCCAGAATAATGGGACACTATCAACAAACCTCCTAGTCCTGTGGCAGAATGGGCAAACCATGAAGAGTAGGGGTTACTATAGCCTTCCAGTGTCCTTTTCTAAGAATAGAACAGGATGTTATTTTGTGAAAAGTGGCTCTCTGTCCCTAGTCAAGAATAGTGGCACAGGGGATTTTCCAGGGGGAAGATTGGCTGTGATTTCTAAGAGTTCTGCTGTTTGGCCTGAAGGGACTAACTTTATTTGTTTATTTATTTATTTAGAGACAGGGTCTCCCTCTGTCATCCAGGCTGGAGTGCAGTGGCATGATCACAGCTCACAGCCTACTGCTCAAGCCATCTTCCTGCTTTAGTCCCCGAAGTGCTAGGGTTACAGGCATGAGCCGCCACAACTAACTTTATTTAGAATAGAGAATGGTGAAATCTGTGACCAGTGGAGGCCTTGGAGAATACCTAGAGAAAACCAAGGAAAGAGACAGCCATAAGGAGCCCTCTGGATCACAGTCCAGAGGTTTGGGGAACTCTTTGTGCAATAGGGATGGCTGTAGCCAATCAAGAGTGAACCTTAGCTGGGAGCAGTGGCTCACACCTGTAATCCCAGCACTTTGGGAGGCTGAGGCAGGCGGATCACGAGGTCAGGAGTTGGAGACCAGCCTGGCCAACATGGTGAAACCCTGTCTCTACTAAAAATACAACAATTAGCTGGGCATGGTGGCACGTGCCTGTAATCCCAGCTACTTAGGAGGCTGAGGCAGGAGAACTGCTTGAACCGGGACCCGGAAGGCAGAGGTTGCGGTGAGCCAAGATCACGCCATTGCACTCCAGCCTGGGCAACAAGAGTGAAACTCTGTCTCAAGGGAAAAAAAAAAAAAAAAAGAGTGAACCTTAGAGCAAGACATAGGCGAGACATAAATGCATTTTCCAAACCACACACAGACTCATCAACACAGAACAGAAGCTTCATTGGCATGAGGGGTTTAAACACAAAACTCTGACCAAACACTGAACAATAAGCTGCTCTGACTAGGGTTGACTCCTACGAAATCAAACGTAAAAACAATATCACAAATACCAAAAGCACAATCAATACAAGATAAAATATATATACTGAATAACATCAAAATTTAAAACTCCTATGCTTCAAAGGACACTATCAAGAAAGTGAAAAACAAAATTCACACAATGGGAGGACATTTTTGTAAATCCTGTATCTAATAAGAGACTTGTACCGAGAACATACGATGAACAACTGCAACTCAATAAACAAATAGCTAGATTTAAAAATGGGTAAGACCTTTGAATGGACATTCTCCAAAGAAGATATAAAATAGCCAATAAGCACTTGGAAATATACTCACCATTATTAGCCATCAGGGAAATGTAAATCAAAATCACAAAGAGATACCACTTCAAATCCACTGGGATGATTATAATTAAAATCAGGCTGGGAGCACTGGCTCACGCCTGTAATCCTAGCATTTTGGGAGGCTGAGGCAGGTGGATCACTTGAGGTCAGGAGTTCAAGACCAGCCTGGCCAACATGGTGAAACCCCGTCTCTACTAAAAATACAAAAATTAGCCTGGTGTGGTGGTGGGCACCTGTAGTCCCAGCTACTTGGGAGGCTGAGGCAGGAGAATCGCTTGAATCCGGGAGGCAGAGGTTACAGTGAGCCAAGATCACATCACTGCACTCCAGCCTGAGCAACAAGAGTGAGACTCCATCTCAAAAAAAAAAAAAAAAAAAAAAAAAAAAAGAATACAAATTTTTGGTGAGCATTAGAGAAATGGGAACTCTCATACACTGCTGGTAAGAACGTGAATTTTTTTTCTCTCTCTCCTCTTCCCCCTTGTCCTGAATGTAAAATGTTACAACCACCTTGCACATAAGTCTGGCAGATCTTGACACAGTTAAACATAAAAATTCCATGACCCACCAATTTCATTCCTAGGTAGGTACCTAAGGAGAAATGAAAGCATACGTCCGTACAAAAAAAATACATAATCATAACAGCTTCATAGATAAGCACTGAGTGCATCCCTAGTGTCTAGCAAAAGGTGAAGGGATAAAGAAATTGTGGTACATATTGTATTATTCCATCTACAAAAAAATGTCCAAGCCGGGCTTGGTGGCTCATGCCTGTAATCTCAGCAGTTTGGGAAGCTGAGGCGGGAAGATCACTTGAGCCCAGGTGTTCGAGTCCAGCCTTGGCAACATAGGGAGACTCTCTCTGTACAAAAAATAAAGAAAATTAGCCAGGGCATGCATCTGTATTCTCAGGTACTCAGGAAGTCTAGGTGAGGATCCCTAGAGCCCCAGCGGTGGTGGAGGTTGCAGTGAGCTGAGATGATGTGACTGCACTCCAGCCTGGGTGACAGTGTGAGACCCTGTCTGCAAAAAAGAAAAATCCTGGCTGGGCGTGATGGCTTATGCCTGTAATCCCAGCACTTTGGGAGGCCAAGGTGGGCAGATCACTTTGAGCCCTGGAGTTTGAGATCAGACTGGGCAACATGGTGAAACCTCGTCTCTACTAAAAATGCAAAAATTAGCCAGACATGGTGGCCAGCTACATGGGAGGCTGAGGCTGGAGAATCCCTTGAACCCAGCAGGCAGAGCTTGCAGCGAGCTGAGATCGTGCAATGGCACTCCAGCTTGGGTGACAGAGCAAGACTCCCTCTCAAAAAAAAAAAAAAAAAAAAAAAAAAAAAAAAAAAAAATCCAGAATAGGCAAATCTGTAGAGACATAAGGAAATTAATGGTTGTCTAGGGCTGTTGAGGGTGGCAGTAGGGGGCAATAGCAAAAGGGTATTATATTGTGAAATATAAATATGTAGTCTTCGCCAGGCATTGTGCCTCGTGCCTGTAATCCCAGCACTTTGGGAGGCCGAGGTGGGCAGATCATGAAGTCAGGAGATCAAGACCATCCTGGCTAACACGGTGAAACCCCGTCTCTGCTAAAAATATGCAAAATTAGCTGGGCATAATGGTGGGCACCTGTAGTCTCAGCTACTCAGGAGGCCGAGCCAGGAGAATCACTTGAACCCGGGAGGCAGAGGTTGCAGTGAGCTGAGATAATGCCACTGCACTCCAGCCTGGGCAACAGAGCAAGACTCCATCTCAAAATAAATAAATAAATAAATAATAAAAAAATTAGTCTTCAAGTCCTAGTTTCCTAAAAGACACCTAAAACTCTTCACATCTCCAGAGTGATAAGAATGTCTTTTGTATGCTGATGAGATGACTGGTGGCAGCCTGTAGGTAGCTGCAGAATGGGAGCTGGTCACTGGAAAGACCAAGCATGATCTTTCAGCCCCACTTCCCAGACTCCAGGGAGGTAACAGTGGTTAAAGGTTGACTTAATAACCAATGGCTGGTGATTTCGTCAATCATGCCTATGAAATGAAGCTTCTATAAAAGCCTAAAAGGACAAAGTTTGGGAGCATTTCCAGATAGCCTAACACATCTAGGTTCCTGGAGGGTGCCAGGATAAGGCACGGAAGCTCCACACCCCTTTTCACATACCTCGCCCTGTGCATCTTTTCCATCTGGCTGTTCATCAGTATCCTTTGTAAAATGCTTTCTAATAAATGAGTAAATGTAAGTACAGTGTTTTCCTGAGTTTTGTGAGCTATTCTATCAGGCCAGTATAACCCTCTTATCAAAACCAGGTAAAACATCACAAATAAGGGAACTACAGGTCTAACATGGTGACTCACACCTGTAATTCCAGCACTTCGGAAGGCTGAGGTGGGCAGATTGCTTGAGCTCAGGAGTTCAAGACCAGCCTGGGCAACATGGTGAAACCCCATCTCTACTAAAAATACAAAAAAAAAAAAAAAAAAGCTGGGCGTTGTGGTGCACGCCTGTAATCCCAGGTACTCGGGAGGCTGAGACAGGAGAATTGCTTGAACCTGAAAGGCAGAGGTTACAGTGAGCCGAGATCACACCACTGCACTCCAGCTTGGATGAAAGAGTGAGACTCTATCTTAAAAAACAAACAAACAAACAAACAAACAAACAAACAAAAAAGCCTTTCTTTGTGGAATCACCATGGTGGCTGGGACCCTGTGCACATATCCTGAAAACTGAAGGACCTTCAAGGCCCTCATCGCTGCTCAGTATAGCGGGGCTCAGGTCCGTGTGCTCTCCATACCACACCATTTCCACTTTGGCCAAACCAACCTCACCTCTGAATTTCTCCGCAAATTTCCTGCTGGCAAGATTCCAGCTTTTGAGGGTGACGATAAATTCTGTGTGTTTGAGAGCAATACCATTGCCTACTATGTGAGCAATGAGGAGCTGCAGGGAAGTACTCCAGAGGCAGCAGCCCAGGTGGCGCAGTGAGTGAGCTTTGCTCATAGCAATATATAGTGTCTGTTTGGATGAACGGAGGCAAGATGGTGCACTTCTGGGTTCTTCATCCCCCCCCCAACTTTTCCCGCGTGTGCGAAAATGCAGCCGGTGACCCGGGAAGGTGCAGACCAACTAGGCATGCGCCAGGTGATGTCAATCTGAAGAGACCAAGATTTACCTGGTCGCACCTGCGGAACTCCCCCTGACACGCCCGTGCCCCGCCTATTGCCCTCCCACTCCTAGAAAAGCCACTCCGGACTAACCCCACGCACGGACTTCCCAGCTTCCCCACTGCGGTCGGGACTGTTGGAACTCTGTCCGAGAGCTAGCTGCACGGGTGACTCTGTGGGCCTCATTTGCCGGAGGCCAACAGACCTCTCCCTACCCACCTTCTTCCCCTGAAGCTAGGTGACCAAAATAAACTTGCAGTTTTGCTCCTACACTTGCCTACTCGCTGGTTCTTTTGTGCCCGCTCTGGTGGTCTTAGAAAAACAAATGAGTGTCCCCAACCAGTACCTAGGTGTTCCCCACCTTGAGCATCATGCAGCACAAAAAAATAGGCCACTGAGAATGCAAAGGAGGAAGTGAGGCGAATTCTGGGGCTGTTGGATGCTCACTTGAAGACAAGGACTTTTCTGGAGGACAAATGAGTGACATTGGCTGACATCACAGTTGTCTGCACCCTGTTGTGGCTCTATAAGCAGATCCTAGAACCTTCTTTCTGCCAGGCCTTTTCCAATACCAACCGCTGGTTCCTCACCTGCATTAACCAGCCTCAGCTCTGCACTGTGTTGGGGAAAGCGGAACTATGTGAGAAGATGGCCCAGTTTTATTTATTTATTTATTTTTATTTTATTTTATTTTATTTTTTTTTTTGAGATGGAGTCTCACTCTGTCGCCCAGGCTGGAGTGCAGCGGCCAGATCTCAGCTCACTGCAAGCTTCACCTCCCGAGTTTACGCCATTCTCCTGCCTCAGCCTCCCAAGTAGCTGGGACTACAGGTGCCCGCCACCTCGCCTGGCTAGTTTTTTGCATTTTTTTAGTAGAGACGGGGTTTCACCGTGTTCGCCAGGATGGTCTCGATCTGCTGACCTCGTGATCCGCCGGTCTCGGCCTCCCAAAGTGCTGGGATTACAGGCTTGAGCCACCGTGTCCAGCCAGATGGCCCAGTTTGATGCTAAGAAGTTTGTAGAGAGCCAGCCTAAAAAGGACACACCATGGAAAGAGAAGGGGTCACAGGAAGAGAAGCAGAAGCTCCAGGCTGAGCGGGAGGAGAAAAAGGTGGCTGCCCCTACTCCTGAGGAGGAGATGGATGAATGTGAGCAGGCGCTGGCCGCTGAGCCCAAGGCCAAGGACCTCTTTGCTCACCTGCCCAAGAGTACCTTTGTGTTGGATGAATTGAAGCTCGAGTACTCCAACGAGGACACATTCTCTGTGGCACTGTCATATTTCTGGGAGCACTTTGATAAGGACGGCTGGTCCCTGTGGTACTCAGAGTATCACTTTCCTGAGGAACTCACTCAGACCTTCATGAGCGGCAATCTCATCACTGGAATGTTCCAGTGACTGGACAAGCTGAGTAAGAATACCATTGCCAGTGTCATCCTCTTTGGAACCAACAATAAGCAGCTCCACTTCTGGAATCTAGGTCTTCCAAGGCCAGGAGCTTGCCTTTCCACTGAGTCCAGATTGGCAGGTGGACTACGAGTCATACACATGGCAGAAACTGGATCCTGGCAGTGAGGAGACCCAGACACTGGTTCGAGAGTACTTTTCCTGGGAGACAGCCTTCCAGCATGTGTGCAAAGCCTTCAATCAGGGCAAGATCTTCAAGTGAACATCTCTTGCCATCACCTAGCTGCCTGAACCTGCCCTTCAGGGAGCTGGAGGTCATTAAAGAAAACTGAACATTGAAAAAAAAAAAAAATCTTTTTGGGGGTTGTTATTGTTTTTATTTATTTATTTATTTTTATTTTTATTTTATTTTATTTTTTTTGAGACAGAGTCTCGCTCTGTCTCCCAGGCCGGAGTGCAATGGCACGATCTCGGCTCACTGCAACCTCTGCCTCCCGGGTTCAAGCAATTCTCCTGCCTCAGCCTCCTGAGTAGCTGGGACTACAGGCGCCCACCGCCACTCCCAGCTAATTTTTTGTATTTTTTGCTAGAGATGGGGTTTCACCATGTTAGCCAGGTGGTCTCGATCTCCTGACCTCGTGATCCGCCTGCCTCGGCCTCCCAAAGTGCTGGGATTACAGGCATGAGCCACTGCACCTGGCCTATTTTATTTTATTTTATTTTTTGAGATAGAGTCTCACTCTTGTCGCCCAGTTCAGTGGCACAATCTTGGCTCACTGCAACCTCCGCCTCCCAGGTTCAAGCAGTTCTCCTGCCTCAGCCTCCCAAGTAGCTGGGATTACAGGCGCCCACCACCACACCTGGCTAATTTTTACATTTTTAGTAGATATGGGGTTTCACCATGTTGGACAGGCTGGTCTCGAACTCCTGACCTCAGGTAATCTGCCCAGCTCGGCCTCCCAAAGTGCTGGGATTACAGACGTGAGCCACTGCACCCGGTGAAAAAAACCTTTTTAACCTTTGCCAGCATGATACAGGAACAAACATATTTCAGTGCAGGTTTTAAAAGACAGCCCCAGCCTGGGCAACAAAGCCAGACTTTGTCTCTACAAAAAATAAACAAAAACTAGCCAAGTGTGGTGGCACGCACCTATAGTCCTGCCTACTTGAGAGTCTGAGACAGAAGGATCACTTGAGTCCAGGAGGTTGAGGCTGGAGTGAGCTATGATAACACCACTGTGCTTCAGCCTGGGCAACAGAGCAAGACACTGTCAAAAAAAAAAAAGAAAAAAAAGGAAAAGAAAAAATAAAAAGAAAACTACAAACCAATATTTCCTATTAATGTGGATGCACAAACTATCAACAAAACACTAGAAAGTTGCCGGGCGCGGTGGCTCAAGCCTGTAATCCCAGCACTTTGGGAGGCCGAGACGGGCGGATCACGAGGTCAGGAGATCGAGACCATCCTGGCTAACACGGTGAAATCCTGTCTCTACTAAAAAATACAAAAAACTAGCCGGGCGAGGTGGCGGGCGCCTGTAGTCCCAGCTACCTGGAAGGCTGAGGCAGGAGAATGGCGTAAACCCGGGAGGTGGAGCTTGCAGTGAGCTGAGATCCAGCCACTGCACTCCAGCCTGGGCGACAGAGCCAGGCTCCGTCCCAAAAAAAAAAAAAAAAACACTAGAAAGTTGACTACTTAGCATGTAAAATAGCATGTAAAAATAATACAATATAACCAAGTGTAATCTATCCCAGGAATACAATGTTCTTTTAACATCCAAAAATGAAATTATATAATACACTATATCAAGAAAAACCACAAAAATCACATGATTATCCCAATAGTTGCAGAAAAAAAAATTGAGAAAATCTAACACCCCTTCATATAAAAATATTCAATAAACTAGGAATAGAGATAACTTCCTCATCCTCATGAAGGGAATCTGGGAAAAACCCAAAGCTAAAGCTGGGCACAGTGGCTCATGCCTATAATCCCAGCACTTTGGGAGACCAAGGTGTGTGGGACACTTGAGCTCAGGAGTTCGAGGCCATCCTGGCCAACGTGGCGAAACCGTGTCTCTATTAAAAATATAAAAATTAGTCGGGCATGGTGGAGGGTGCCTGTAGTTCCAGCTACTCAGGAGGCTGAGACAGGAGAATCACTTGAATGCAAGAGGCAGAGGTTGCAGTGAGTTGAGATCATACCACTGCACTCCAGCCTGGACAACACAGTGAGACTCCGTCTCAAAAAAAGAAGTAGGCCAGGTGCAGTGGCTCACGCCTGTAATCCCAGCACTTTGAGAGGCTAAGGCAGGTGGATCATGAGGTCAGGAGATCGAGACCAACCTGACCAACATGGAGAAACCCCATCTCTACTAAAAATACAAAATTAGCCAGGTGTGGTGGCGCATGCCTGTAATCTGAGATACTTGGGAGGCTGAGGCAGGAGAATCGCTTGAACCCAGGAGGCAGAGGTTGCCATGAGCCGAGCTCATGTCATTGCACTCCAGCCTGAGCAACAAGAGCAAAACTCCATCTCAAAAGAAAAAAGTTATGGGTACATAACTTTTATATACATTGTAGGTGTATATATTTATGGGTTACATGAGATGATTTGATATAGGAATGTAATGTGAAATAAGCACATCATGGATAACAGGGTATCCATTCCTTCAAGAATTTATCCTTTGAGTTATATACAATCCAATTATACTCTATAAGTTATTTAAAAATTTACAATTAAGTTATTTTTACTTTTTTTTTTTTTTTTTTTTTTTTTTTTTTTTGAGACGGAGTCTCACTCTATCTCCAAAGCTGGAGTGCAGTGGCATGATCTTGGTTCACTGCCACATCCACCTCCCAGTTTCAAGTGATTCTCCTGCCTCAGCCTCCCAAGTAGCTTAGATTACAGGCACATACCACCACACCCAGCTAATTTTTGTAATTTTAGTAGAGACGGGGTTTCACCATGTTGGCCAGGCTGGTCTCAAACTCTGGACCTCAGGTGATCTGCCTGCCTTGGCCGCCCAAAGTGCTGGGATTACAGGCGTGAGCCACTGTGCCTGGCTACAATTAAGTTATTATTGGCGATAGTCACTCTATTGTGCTATCAAATAGTAGTTCTTATTCATTCTTTCTATTTTTTTTTTTTTTTTTTTTTGTATCCATTAACCATCCTCACCTCTGCCACAAACCCCCTACTATCCTTCCCAGCCTCTGGTAATCATCCTTCTACTCTCCATGTCCATTAATTCAATTGATTTTATTTTTAGATCCCCAAATAAGTAAGAACATGTGATGTTAGTCTTTCAGGGCCTCAATTATTTCACTTAACATGATCTCTGGTTCTATCCATGTTGTTGCAAATGAGTGGATCTCATTTTTTTTTTTTATGGCTGCATAGTACTCTGTTGTGTGTATGTACTACATTTTCTTTATCCCTTCATCTGCTGATGAACACTTAGCTTCCCTCCAAATCTTAGCTATTGTGAACAGTGCTGCAGCAAATATAAGAGTACAGATATCTACTGATTTTCCTCCTTTTGGTTATTTACCCAGCAGTGGGGTTGCTGGATCTTATGGTAGCTCAATTTTTATATTTTGAGGAACCTCCAAGCTGTTCTCCATAGTGGTTGTACTAATTTATATTCCCATGAAGAGTGTACTAATTTACATTCCCACCTTTTCTCCATATCCGCACCAGCATTCATTATTGTCTGTCTTTGGGATAGAAGCCATTTTAACTGGATGGGATGATATCTCATTGTACTTTTAATTTGCATTTATCTGATGATCAGTGATGTTGAGCATCTTTTAAAATGCTGTTGTCATTTGTATGTCTTCTTTTGAGAAATGTCTATTCGAATCTTTTGCCCATTTCTTGATCATATTATGATATTTTTTCCTATAGAGTTTTCTGAGCTCCTTACATATTCTGGTGATTAATTGCTTGTCAGAGGGGTAGTTTGCAAATATTTCTCTCATCCTATGGATTGTCTCTTCACTTTGATTGTATCCTTTGCTGTGCAGAAGCTTTTTAACTTGATGTGATTCCATTTGTCCATATTTGCTTCGATTGACTGTGCTTGTGGGGTATTGCTCAAGAAATCTCTGCCCAGACCAATGTCCTGGAGAGTTTTCCATATGTTTTCTTGTAGTAGTTTCATAGTTGGATTTAAGTCTTTAATTCATTTTGATTTGATTTTTGTATATGGTGAGACATAGGGGTCTAATTTCATTCTTCTGCATATGGACATCCAGTTTTCTCAGCACCATTTATTGAAGAGACTGTCTTTTCCCCAGCGTATGTTCTTGGCACCTTGTCAAAAATGAGTTCACTATAGGTGTGTGAATTTGTTTCTGGGTTCTCTATTCTGTTACACTGGTCTATGTGTCTGTTTTTGTGCTGGTACTATGTTGTTTTGATTATTGTAGCTCTGTAGTATAATTTGAAGTCAGCTAATGTGATTCCTCCAACTTTGTTCTTCTTGCTTAGGATAACTTTGGTTATTCTGGGTCTTCTGTAGTTCCACATAAATTTTATAATTGTTTTTTCTATTTCTGTGATGAATGTCATTAGTATTTTAATAGGGATTGCATCTAATCTGTAGATTGCTTTGGGTAGTATGAAAATTTTAACAATATTGATTCTTCCAAACCATGAACATGAAAAATATAGAACGCTTCACAAATTTGCATGTTATCCATGTATCTTCTCTGTATCTTTCCAATTTTAGTATATGTGCTGCTGAAGTGAGTACAAGAAGCGTGTTTGAGTGCTTAATTTGTGAATCAGATTTGCTAGTTCTGACCTCTCCTCTGTGACTTAAGTGTTATGCCCATTTTACAAAGGAAACAACCTATGCATGGAATGATGGAATGAGTAAGAAACCGGCCTAAAATCGTGCCCAAATCAAGAGGTGGAACTGGGTTCCTCCTTGGGTCTGTTCAATTCTAAGTTTGTATTTGTAACGTCTGTGTCAACTGGCTATTTTTTACTCAATAGCTGTCATGATGATGCAAAGGACAAGAGTGAACCACTATTACTTCTGGCCTGTCAAACTGGCCAAGTGTTTTAGTCAGTTCTAGCCAGGGAGCAGCAAAGTACTTAGTCTCATCCACAGCAAGTGAATCCCTTGGTACAAGTTTTCTTGAAGGCAGTTGGCTTATTTGATAATCCTGCCTCACCAGGTAATTCCATACATGACACTTCATCTATGTGAAATGTTCAGACATGTACACATTGTTTAATTATCTATGGAGATATTCTTTAAACGCCTGTACATCCACTGATTGACAAATAACCATAGTAGGATTGTATGGACAGAAAGCTCAGACAGACACCATCTAAGTAAATCAACTAAGGTTTACTTCTGCAAATGACATAGAAGAAAGGCATTGTAGTCAGGATACACAACTCAAAGATAAGCTGTGCTCTTGAGTGCAGAGATATAAGCATCTGAACTTCTGATCCTCATCAGGCAGCAAGGGTAGTGATGGTGGAATGATGGAAGATGGAGACACAATTTTGCAGATGTAATACTTTAGTGAGTGAGAGCCATACCAGACCTTCTGGAAGCTAATGAGTCACATTACAAACAGAATAGGATAGGTTGGATATGTACCAGCAACCTCTGCATCAAAGTGGAGTGCCTCTCCTCAATCATAGGGTTGCACTCTATGTGTGTACTGTATGCATTATGACTACAAACTGCAGTGTAGCACATTATACTCAGGTTGAACAAAATCTTCATTTGTCACTTCCAGTCTTCCCTAGGCCAACTCAGCCTGGTCCAAGTAAGTTTCTGAACTGTAAGCAGTTACCCAGAAGCCTCTGTGAATCAAGCATACAGTTTCTTAGAATAGATATAGTGCTCATCCTGCCCAACTTAAGTGCCAACCAATATATGATTCCGTAGTTGAATTATAATGTGATAAAATAATAAGGAAAAAGGTAGAATGTAGGCTCGGCATGGTGGCTCAACCTGTAATCCCAGCACTTTGGGAGGCTGAGGCAGTAGGATTGCTTAAGCTTAGGGGTTCAGGACCAGCCTGAGCAACATAGCAAGACCTCATCTCTACTTAAAAAAAAAAAGTAGGATATAAATATTTATTTATGATATGGATAGATGTTAATGATGTTTATAAAAATGAACAAAATAGCTTACGTAACTGCATGAATAAGACACTCCCATTAAAATATTCCTAACTGGGGCCAGGCGCGGTGGCTCACACCTGTAATCCCAGCACTTTGGGAGGCTGAGGTGGCCAGATCATGAGGTCAGGAGTTTGAGACCAGCCTGGCTAACATGGTGAAATCCTATCTCTACTAAAAATACAAAAATTAGCTGGGCGTGGTAGCATGCGCCTGTAGTCCCAGCAACTCGGGAGGCTGAGGTAGAAGAATCGCTTGAACCCGAGAGGCAGAGGTTGCAGTGAGCCGAGATCATGCCACTGCACTCCAGCCTAGGTGACAGAGTGAGACACCGTCTCAAAAAAACAAAACAAAACAAAAAAAACCTTAACTGAATGTATCTCATGCATAGGGAATTTCTGTCAGAGTCAAATGCAAATCTTCAAAGTGAATATCATGAGTCATAGGATTCACCCTTTTTCTCCTTCAGCATCATTTTCTGCATTTTTATAATGAGCATGTAATACTTTTAAATCAGAAATATAAAAAACAATGTTTTAAAATTCTCAGCCGGGGGCGGTGGCTCACGCCTGTAATCCCAGCACTTTGGGAAGCCCAGGCGGGTGAATCATCTGAGGTCAGGAGTTCAAGACCAGCCTCAACATGGAGAAACCCCATCTCTTCTAAAAATACAAAATTAGCTGGGCATGGTGGTACATGCCTGTAATCCCAGCTATTCGGGAGGCTGAGGCAGGAGAATTGCTTGAACCTGGGAGGTGGAGGTTGCAATGAGCTGAGATCGCGCCATTGCACTCCAGCCTGGGCAACAAGAGTGAAACTCCGTCTCAAAAACTTAAAAAAATAAAATAAAGGCCGGGCGCGGTGGCTCAAGCCTGTAATCCCAGCACTTTGGGAGGCCAAGACGGGCGGATCACAAGGTCAGGAGATCGAGACCATCCTGGCTAATACGGTGAAATCCCATCTCTACTAAAGAATACAAAAGACTAGCCGGGCAACGAGGCGGGCGCCTGTAGTCCCAGCTACTTGGGAGGCGGAGGCAGGAGAATGGCATGAACCTGGGAGGCAGAGCTTGCAGTGAGCTGAGATCCGGCCACCGCACTCCAGCCTGGGCGACAGAGCCAGACTCCGTCTCAAAAAAATAAAATAAAATAAAATAAAATTCTCACAATAAAATATAAGAAATTATTTTCTAAACTTGTTAGAAAATCCATATTTATATAATAAAAGTTTGGCAGAGCTGATTAAATGGAAAAAAGAAAAAAAAAAAAAAAAAACTCTGTGTGATGAAAGACACCATAAACGAAATACTAAACTCTGAAAAACATTTGCATTATAAAACCAGACAAAGTCTGGATTTACATAATATAACAGTGGCTCCTAAAAAATAAAATATTTAAAGACAAACCACCATTGATGGTTGGTTTGTCAATAGGCCATTGATCCAAATGGGTCATTGATATGATCAGGAAACACACAGAAAATAAAACAAGCTATAAATATTTAAACAGATACTTTATCTGGCTAATGCTTATGGATATGCCTTTTTTTTCTTTCTTTTTATTTTTTATTTTTATTTTTATTTTTATTTTTTTGAGACAGGGTCTCACCCTGTTGTCCAGACTGGAGTACAACGGCGTGATCTTGGCTCACTGCAACCTCTGACTCCCAGGTTCAAGCCATTCTCGTGCCTCAGCCTTCCAAGTAGTTGGGACTGCAGGTGTGCGCCACCATGCCAGGCTAATTTTTTTATTTTTAGTAGAGACGGGGTTTTGCCATGTTAGCCAGGTTGCTCTCCAGTTCCTTGCTTCAAGTGATCCACCCACCTTGGCCTCTCAAAGTGCTGGGATTACAGGTGTGAACCAATGTGCCCAGCCAGGGGGCTATGTCTTTTAAAAATACTACGGAAATATGGTTGTTCGTGTTCCACATTGGCAAAGGTTAAAAATAGATTTATAAGGCTGGGCATGGTGGCTCACACCTGTAATTCCAGCATTTGGGAGGCTGAGGTGGGTGGGTCACCTTAGTTGAGGAGTTCGAGACCAGCCTGGCTAGGATGGTCAACACGGTGAAATCCCGTCTCTACTAAAAAACACAAAAAATTAGCCGGGTGCCTTTAATCCCAGCTACTCGGGAGGCTGAGGCAGGAGAATCGCTTGAACCCGGGAGGCAGAGGTTGCAGTGAGCCAAGATCATGCCACTGCATTCCAGCCTGGGCAACAAGAGCAAAACTCTCTCTCCAGAGAAACAAACAAACAAAAACAAAAACAAAAAAACTGATTTATAATTCTTATTATTTTGAGGTTGTATAGAAAGGGTGACTTTCATATGGTTTTGGGGAGAATGCATATTGCTACTGAATATTTGTACTACTTTTTGGCAATTCTCTATGACATTTATGATTGGTTCAAAGACTAGTTATAGGTCCCAGTGGATGACGATGATCATAATCATAATCATAAACAAACACTTATCTAGTATTTCCTGTGTACAAGCTAATATCCTTGGCACTTTATATATATATATTAATTTAGTTACCGCAATAACTCTATGAAGTATGACAAGGTACATAAACTGTCATCCTTATTTCACAAATAAGGAAATTTAGGTATAGGGAGCTTAGTGATTTCCTGACATTTCCACAGGTAGTTAAGTGGCAGAGCTGGACTTTGACTCCCAAAGTATGAACTCCTATCCATTCTGTGCAGTGCCTCTTAATCTCTGTATTTCTGAGCACCCCTGTGATATTTTATTAGGTTGTTATTGTGGCCTAGAGAAAATCATTAAATCTCAGTGGTGTGTGACAGTAAACATCTTTTTTGCTCACACATCTGCGGATTGCCTGGTAGTTGGTTGGCTGATTTGAGCCAGGTTCAGGTAGATGGCTGCAAGGCTGGGTGTGGGTGTGCTCTACATATCTCTCATCTTTTTAAAATCAGTAGGCTAGCCAAGGGATGGTGATGACAGAGGGAAAAAGAGAGCAAGTAGAAAAACTACAATGCCTCCTGTGTCCTAAGTTCAGAATTGACATGCTGTCATTTTTGCTTATATCCCTTTGGCCAGTGACAATCATATGTCTGAGCCTAATATGAAAGAGACAGGACCAAGTGGAGTGGCTCACATCTCTAATGCCATTACTTTGGGAGACTGAGGTGGGAGGATCACTAAGCCTAGAAGATCGAGGCTGCAGTGAGCTGTGATTGCGCCACTGCCCTCCAACCTGAGTGACAGAGACCTTGTGTCAAAAACAAATAAATAGTTAGGGAAATACACTCCAATTCTACTGAGAGACATGCAAAGATACATGACAAAAGGTGTGGATACAATGAGGCGGTGAAGAAGTGGGACCAATGATTCCATCTACCAAAGACACCATCAAGATAGTTTTCATTTCTGACTTAACCGAGCCTACCTCTCTATAGCCATGACATCATATTAGATGTTGTGCTCACTTGTAATTTATTTGCCCTATACTTCCTTTCCTTTCCCTGTTCATGTGTTCCACCACTGCCTGTTTTATCCAGAAGTTTATTCATATGCAGTTGTATGGTAGATACACCTGTGTATGGTAAACATGCCTGACAGCAATAACTTAAGCATACTGTGAGAATGACCCTGTACGGCAGATGCACCTGAATGCATGTTTAGAGTTCTGAGCTTATAAATCTGGTAAGGGCCAACACGGAGATTCATTACTTATCTATAAGGAGCATCTGAGCCTCCCACTACCCTCTCCTGTGGAATGCAGGCTGTATGGGGGCCTTTTGTTTTGGAGGTTCGTAGGGGGACGACACTAGGTGAAAATGCTATATGAACTACATGCTGTTTGCAGCCTTTGTGGTTCTCCTGCCCAATCCACCACCACTGGGCTGTGTGGTTCTCCTGTCTAGCCTGCTGCCGCTGGATCATCCCTGTGTGTAACACTACTTAAAGATGGTGAAATAATCAAAATTACTTTCGAGAATGTATTTCCTATGTTATTGTAGTGGAATGGATGGTGGTCCCCAACAGGAAATGCCCATGTCCTAATTCCTAGAACCTGTGAGTATTACTTTATATGGCAAAATATATGATTATGTTAAGGATATTAAGAGAAGGAGCAGGCCGGGCGCGGTGGCTCAAGCCTGTAATCCTAGCACTTTGGGAGGCCGAGATGGGCGGATCACTAGGTCAGGAGATCGAGACCATCCTGGCTAACACCTTGAAACCCCGTCTCTACTAAAAAGAAATACAAAGAACTAGCTGGGCGACGTGGCGGGCGCCTGTAGTCCCAGCTACTCGGGAGGCTGAGGCAGGAGAATGACGTAAGCCCGGGAGGTAGAGCTTGCAGTGAGCTGAGATCCGGCCACTGCACTCCGGCCTGGGCAACAGAGCCAGACTCTGTCTCAAAAATAAATAAATAAATAAATAAATAAATAAATAAATAAATAAATAAATAAATGAAGGAGCTTACCCTGGATTATTTGGGTGGACCCTAAATGCATTCAAATGTGAACCCTGAAAGAGCCAGTCCTCTAAGATGGACGCTGAGTGGCTAACTGGGCCTAAATTAAAAACAGAGCCAACAGGCCATTTGCTTACTAGAGGTCACACACATAATTTGCAGTCCTGGAAAACTCCATGCTCACTTAACTTTGGGACTTTCATAACTGTCTGTTCCTGTTTATGTTGCCAGAATCAGCCAATAGACTGTGACCTGTGTGGACCAATCAGAACTGAGCAAGTCAAGGAATTAGAACTGAGCAAGTTTGCTTTCTTTATTTACATAAGTGGACCAGAATGGGAAACTTGGGTGGAACTTTGTCTATAAAAGATAACCACTCTTCCACTCAGGGCACTCTCAGTTAAAGGAAGGCAAAAAAATAAAATAAAATAACCCTCCCTTCTCTCTGAATGCATCTTTGTTTTATACAGAAGACTGTGTCTCCCTGGTTTGCAAACTGTTTACTGGAATAAAGTCTCGTTTGGTTTTCCTAAAAGAAAATCTTTTTCAGTAGACTTATTGACACTTATGAGAGGTAGGAGGAATTTACAGACATACAGAGGGGAAGGCTATGAGAACACGCAGTAGAGAGAGAGGTGGCCACAAACCAATTAATGCCAACAACTACCCAGAAGCTGGAAGAGACAAGGAACTGTTACTCTGCTAGAACGTCCAAAGAAAGTGTCACCCTGCCAACACTTTGACTTTGAACTTCTGGACTCCAAAACTGTGAGAGATAAATTTTTGTTGCTTGGAGCCACCTAGTTTATAGGAATTTTGTATGAAAGCCCTGAAAAACTAATACAATTATCATTACACCATGTTAATGATTTATCTTTGCCTTCTACATGAATTTAATATTCTCTATAGACTTTCTATTTATTGAGATATTGTATTGATAACATGGTGAGCTCACAAAGGAAATAAAAAATGAGCAGTTATATCCTCTAACATTATACAATACTCATACATGGCTAATCAGCTTTCTTTTACGCTTTTTTTTTTTTCTGAGATAGAATCTTGCTCTGTTGCCCAGGCTGGAGTGCAGTGGCATGATCTTGGCTCACTGCAACCTCCACCTCCTGGGTTCAAGTGATTCTCCTGCCTCAGCCTCCCGAGTAGCTGGGATTACAGGCACCTTCCACCATGCCTGGCTAATTTGTGTATTTTTTTTTAGCAGAGATGGTGTTTTACCATGTTGCCCAGGCTGGTCTCAAAATCCTGGCCTCAAGTGATCCACCCACTGTGGCCTCCCAAAGTGCTGAGATTATAGGTGTGAGCCACCATGCCCAGCCAGCTAATCACTTTTCACTCATTAATGATCACCAGTGGACCAAAGTCATCAAAAACTATTTAAAGTTTTGCCTTGATGAGTTGATTCTCTTCAAAGAGAATTCTCATGTAGTTCAAGAATCAACACATGGAATTGAGTCTTATACATTTATTTCTGTTTCACTCCATAAGACAGAGCAGGTGGGGATCCTGGAGAGTAGGTCTCTTAACAAAGGTGGTGGTAGAGGAGGTCTCCAAAGGTGATGGTGATGATGATGGTTTACCACTTAGCTCAGGTAAATGAGTTGGAGGAAGAGTAAAATCTCCTCTGGGAAGAGACGGTGGTGGTAGAGACGTTGGTGGGGATCACCCTCTATCTGCCTGTGGAAGTCGTGGAAAAGATCCTGAAATCTATGAACAACCTGAGGGTCCATGCTCCTGTAATACAAATAGCCAAATGTTAAAATGCTTGCAATACAATATGCAGGCCAGAATATATAACAGTAGATGTTTGTGGGCTTTTAAAGAGATTATACAGTAAACTTTAACTTATTAACTTTCAGTGACCTAACAGTATCAGTATATGGAAAAGACTTGTGTAGACATATAATAAGCATTTTAAACTCAACATAATGACTATTCCTGCTAACACTCGAATGCTAGGAAAGTTGGTATCCTCATCAAAGGCCCTGTGAAATATTACTACAAAATAATGACAAGTTAGATTTCATGATAAACATATGCAAAAAAATATTCTATATGGCTTGGACCTGTTAGAATAGTTGGTTCAAATATGGATAATTAATACAAGGTCATTAGTCTGATATCCTTGGGAGCCAAATAAGTTTATACAAAGATTCTGTCTCATAGTGTCAGTGACCTAGCTGTCTAATAATAGTAACAATGAATAGAAAGTAACATCCATTTGCATGGTAATATATACTTGTCAGAGTTTTTAGATCTATCATCTGTTTTGATCCTCATTATAACCCTGTAATGCAGGTTGGGCAAATAATTTCGTTTCACTGCTTGTAGATGAGGAAACGAACTCCAAAAGTTTGAGTAAATGGACAAAGGTCACACAGTGTGAAACATGATCAAGATTTTAATGCAATTCCTCACACATCTAATTCAGTTCCCTTTCTACTATAAAAGACTACCTCCTCATAAATGCATGTAATTTGTCATGAGCTGAGGACAGAACCTTCAGGAATGCCCTATTGAGGGGTAAAATGAGGGAGAGTAACTGAATTCTCAGAAATAAAAAAGGGGCCAGGTGCCGTGGTTCACGTCTGTAATCCCAGCACTTTGGGAGGTTGAGGTGGGCAGATCACCTGAGGTCAGGAGTTTGAGACCAGCCTGACTAATATGGTGAAGTCCCATTTCTACAAAAAATACAAAAATTAGCCGGGCATGGTGGGGGGCACCTGTAATCCCAGTTAAGGCATAAGAATCACTTGAACCTGGGTAGCAGAGGTTGCAGTGAGCTGCGATCTCACCACTGTGCTCTAGCCTGGGTGACAGAGCGAGACTCTGTCTTTTTTTTTTTTTTTTGAGATGGAGTCTCGCTCTGCCACCCAGGCTGGAGTGCAGTGGCAGGATCTCAGCTCACTGCAAGCTCCGCCTCCCGGGTTCATGCCATTCTCCTGCCTCAGCCTCCCGAGTAGCTGGGACTACAGGCGCCCGCCACCTCGCCCGGCTAGTTTTTTGTATTTTTTAGTAGAGACGGGGGTTCACCGTGTTAGCCAGGATGGTCTCGATCTCCTGACCTCGTGATCCGCCCGTCTCGGCCTCCCAAAGTGCTGGGATTACAGGCTTGAGCCACCGCGCCCGGCCAAGACTCTGTCTTAAAAAAAAAAAAAAAAAAAAAAAAAAAAAAAAAAAAAAAAAAAAAAAAAAAAATTGAAAAGGAAGTTGGAGGATAGGAAAAAAAACTTCATTGAAAAGAAATGATCAGATACTATGAAGTGAACTAGAGTGAGGCTAGGAAAAGGCCACTGGATTGTGTCATTTGGAGTTCACTGCTGATTTTTGCTTAACTTACTTTTCAATAAAATGGTAGAAACAAACTAATTCAATCAACAAACACCTAGTGAGCATCCACTATGTTAAAATGCAGTATTCACTTTCTGCATATTCCCTGCAAAGGAGAGTGTCTTGAGGAGAATGTTTAAGCATCTCTAAAAGTGAAGACTACCTAGCGAAGATTTTTAGCATGCATGGTACCTTTCCTCAAAGAGAAAGTAGCTGGATGTATAAAGTTTAAAGGTTTTTAAAATATAAAATATAGTATTTGAGATTTACACAGGTATACAGAGGGCTTTGGGATTATTAAAATGTAAGGATTTTCTGTTCTTTTTGAGATGAGGTCTTGCATATGGCCCAATTTTCTTTCCTTCCTTCCTTCCTTCCTTCCTTCCTTCCTTCCTTCCTTCCTTCCTTCCTTCTTCTTCTTCTTTTCTTTCTTTCCTTCCTTCCTTCCTTTCTTCCTTCCCTCCCTCCCTCCCTCCCTCCCTCCCTCCTTCCTTCCTTCCTTCCTTCCTTCCTTCCTTCCTTCCTTCCTTCCTTCCTTCTTTCTTTCTTCTCTCTCTCTTTCTTTCTCTTTCTTTCTTCTCCTGAGATGGAGTCTCGCTCTGTCGCCCAGGTTGGAGTGCAATGGCGCAATCTCGGCTCACTGCAACCTCTGCCTACGGCAACCTCTGCCTCCCAGGGTGAAGCGATTCTCCCACCCGAGCCCCCCGAGTAACTGGGATTACAGGCACCCGCCATCATGCCTGGCTAATTTTTTTTGTATTTCTGTAGAGATGGGGTTTCACCATGTTGACCACAGGCTGCTCTCAAACTCCTGACCTCAGGTAATCCACCCCACCACGGCCTCCCAAAGTGCTGGGATTACAGGCATAAGCCACCGTGCCCAGCTCCAATTTCCAATTTTCTTTCTTTTCTTTTCCTTCCTTCCTTCCTTCCTTCCTTCCTTCCTTCCTTCCTTCCTTCCTTCCTTTCTTTCTTTATTCTTTTTTCTTTCTTTCTTTCTTTTTGACAGTTTCACTCTTGTCGCCCAGACTGGAGTGCAATGGTGCGATCTCGGCTCACTGCAACCTCTGCCTCCTGGGTTCAAGCGATTCTCCTGCCTCAGCCTCCCAAGTATCTGGGATTACAGGCATGTGCCACCACGCCTGGCTAATTTTTTTGTATTTTTAGTAGAGATGGGGTTTCTCCATGTCAGTCAGGCTGGTCTCAAACTCCCAACCTCAGGTGATCCTCCCGCCTCTACCTCCCAAAGTGCTAGGATTACAGGCGTGAGCCACCATGCCCAGCCAATTTTCTTTCTAAAAGGAAATATTGTGGACCCAATTATTCACATCATCATAACAATTTTTTATCTAAACAAGTTTTGTGGCTAGGTGTGATGGCTCATGCCTATAATCCCAGCACTTTGGGAGGCTGAGGCAGGAGGATCACTTAAGGCCAGGAGTTTGAGACCAGCCTGGGCAACATAGTGAGACCCTGTCTCTACAAAATATTTTCAAATTAGCCAGGTGTGGGGTTCTATGTTCTTGCAGAACATACTGGAGGCTGAGGAGGGAGAATCACTTGAGCCTAGGAGGTTGAGGCTGCAGTGAGCCTTGATCATGCCACTGCCCTCTAGCCTGGGCAACAGAGTGAAGCTCTGTCTAAAAACAAACAAACAATTTTGCTTGTTTAATATGTTGTCAGAAAACATTCAGGACAGCTTAGTAATGCCTGGGTCTTTTCCACACATGAAAATGGTTGATTGTCTTAAAAAATAAAATCCAGGCCGGGCGCGGTGGCTCAAGCCTGTAATCCCAGCACTTTGGGAGGCCGAGACGGGTGGATCACAAGGTCAGGAGATCGAGACCATCCTGGCTAACACGGTGAAACCCCGTCTCTACTAAAAAATACAAAAAACTAGCCGGGCGAGGTGGCGGGCGCCTGTAGTCCCAGCTACTCGGGAGGCTGAGGCAGGAGAATGGCGTAAACCCGGGAGGCGGAGCTTGCAGTGAGCTGAGATCCGGCCACTGCACTCCAGCCTGGGCGACAGAGTGAGACTCTGTCTCAAAAAAAATAAAAATAAATAAATAAATAAAATCCATAGAGTTGTTTTTTTTTTCCTATAGAGTTATTTAAAAGAAAATGAGAATTTGCCAAAAAGTCTGCTACTAGTCATATTTTACTTCCATCTAACAAGATAATTTCCTACCATAGATCTCAATGTGACATGACACAATACATATCTAGTTTCATTACCTTGGTTCAATGTTGCTGGGGTTCTGTTCTGAGCTTCTTGATTTTCTCTTCCTTTTTTTACCTCTTGGGTTGAGGTTAGGATTGGGCTCTGAATTCTTCATTTGTCTGCAATGATCACCACCATAAACATACACTTAAAAATGTATTTTCAGGAAATCTCCAAGCAATATTACATATGAAATACATAGAGCAATTTTTGTTCCTTGAATTTTCGTCTTTTGGTTTTTTTTTTTTTTTTTTTTTTTTTTTTTTGAGACAGAGTCTCACTCTGTCACCGAGGCTGGAGTGCAGTGGCACTGTGTCGGCTCACTGCAACCTCCGTCTCCTGGGTTCAAGCAATTCTCCTGCCTCAGTCTCCCGAGTAGCTGGGATTACAGGCATCCACCACCACGCCGGGCTAGTTTTTGTATTTTTAGTAGAGACGGGGTTTCACCATGTTGGCCAGGCTGGTCTTGAACTCCTCAGCTCAGGTGATCTGCCTGCCTCAGCCTCCCAAAGTGCTGGGATTACCGGCGTGAGCCACCTTGCCCAGCCGCTCCTTGAATTTTCACACCCTCACTTATTGACTCTTTTCATGACAATTAAGTACTCATGTGGGGGTGGGGCTAGTGCTGGTGGTAGAAGTGGCAGTAATGAGGAAACAGATTCCCAACTAAAGGCAAACCATCATATTTTCATTCCTAGAAAAAGAAAAATCAGCCTTGGTAACGTGGTGAAAACCTGTCTCTACGAATAAAAAAAAGAAGAAGAGAAAAAAACGAAAAATAAATTAGCCAGGTGGGGTGGTGTGCACCTGTGGTCCCAGCTATTCAGGAGGCTAAGGTAGGAGGATCCCTTGAGCCTGGGTGGGGGTTGAGGCTGCAGTGAGTCAAGATCATGCCACTGCACTCCAGCCTGGAAGACAGAATGAGACCCTGTCACTCACACACACACACACATACACTCTCACACACACCAAAAAAAAAAAAAAAAAAAAAAAAAAAAAAAAGGAAAAAGAAAAGTATGGGTGGACCAAACATTTTTCTGCAGTTATCATGGACATTTTAAGTGTTTTGTGTTGAAATTCAGATCTTAGAAATAAACATGGTTTTTACATGTTTTATGCCGTACATACACAAAGTCCTGGAAACAATGGAAATGTCCAGGAACTGATGAATGAATTAGCAAACTGTCACATATCCATACAATATAATGCTCATCAACAACAAAAATGAACCACTGATACATACAATAACATGGATGAGTCTCAGAAGCATGGTGCTGAGTGAAAGAAATCAGAAACAAATGGATCATTATTCGACGATCTCAAGTATATGATACTATAAAAAACCAACACTATATGCATAGAAATTAGATCAGTGGTTGCCAGGGGCTGGAAGTAGGTTGAAGGCATTGAAATACAAAGAAACCCAAGGGAATTTTCTGGGCGTCATAGAAAGATTCCATATCTTGATTGTAATGGTAGATAAATGACTACATGTATTTGTCAAAATTCATACAACTCTGCACACCTTGAAAGTGAATTTGACAATAGGTGAATTATACCTCAACAGGAATAAAAGCATATGTTCACACAACATGTGTTCCCACACACAAAGGTACCTAATAGCTTTATTTGTAATGATCAAAAACTGGAAATATCTCAAATGTCCATCGACATGAAAACAGACAAACTGTGGGGTATCTATATAATGGAACACCACCCAGCAACGAAAGAAATGAATCATTGATGCACTCATGGATGAATAACAGAATAACCATTCCAAGAGAAATAGGCCAGACAAAGAAAAGAGCACACTCTGTATCATTCTGTTTATTTGAAACTCCAAAAACCTATTAAATATTTTTGTAGTGATATACAACAGATCAATGATTGCCAGGGGAAGGCAGGGCAGGGAATGGTATGAGGGGAGGATTGCAAAGGGGAAAGAGTAGTTTCTGAGGTGTTGGATATTTTTAGTATCTTGACATGGTGATAGTATCACAGATGTATACATACATAAAAATGTATCAAATTAGAGCTGGGCATGGTGGCTTACACCTGTAATCCCAGCACTTTGGGAGGCGGACAGATCACCTGAGGTTGGGAGTTCAAGACCAGCCTAACCAACATGGAGAAACCCCATCTCTACTAGAAACACAAAATTAGCCAGGCGTGGTGGTGCATGGCTGTAATCCCAGCTACTCCGGAGGCTGAGGCAGGAGAATTGCTTGAACCCAGGAAGCGGAGGTTGCGGTGAGCCGAGATTGCACCATTGCACTCCAGCCTGGGCAACAAGATCAAAACTCAATCTCAAAAAAAACAAAAAACAAAAACAAAAAAGTATCAAATTATACATGTCATTCTATTATTTATAAATTTATTTTTATAGTTACTTATAAATAACTTCATTGTATTTTACAGTATGTATGATTATATCATACAAAAAATATATACACACATTTACATTATTTTATTTAAAGACAGAGTTTTGCCCTGTTGTTCAGGCTGGTCTGAAACTCCTGGGCTCAAGCGATCCACCTGCCTCAGCCTCCCAAAGTGCTGGGATTACAGGCGTGATCCACTGTGCCCGGTCCAACATATTTCTTGAACTACTTATCAACTGATAGATATTTCACTTGTTTACAGTGCTTCACTATAATGCTACAAAAAATATCCTGTGGTTATGTTTTAGGTCCAGAAATATAAAGTACTGTATAACTGAAACAGTATTAAAAATTCCTACAAAAGAGAAAGAGTAAAATATGTGGTAAGAGTAGATTATTAAGTAAAACAATAATATCTAATATATAGTATACTTTACCTTTTATGAACTTTCCACTGCTGTTTTTGTTCACTTTCTTCAACTTTTGCTAAGTCCACGCAATAATTATTAAGATTAAACAAAAGCAATTAGAAATTATGTCACCTCCCTTAGGCAAAGGTGGCTGCCAGCTGATAACTCTACTATGCAGGCTATTATTTTTATGTAATTGCCGATAAAGAGAAATTGACCTATATCACATATAAAACATAAGCTACCATATATTCTTTCTTAGATAACTTACTGAATAGAGATTGTCAAGACCACGCATCCATGAATATATCTGACCACATTATTACTATTTTAAAATGATTTAACATGTGTTAAACTTTTATGATTATAGAATTCTTTAAAATTTCTTTTATAATTTATTATGGGTGAAATGTGTCAAAGACTCCATGTTTAAAATGGTTAAGACTGAAATGACCCTGAAACATAACATTGGATCTTGGTAGAAAGTATACGCATATAACGAAAGGAACTCAGGAACATTCAAATCATCCAGGTGAATGCTTTTTCTTTCAATACATCTATAATTGCCTTAATAATAATATAGTCCTAGTTAAACATAAACATGACATAGTATGACATAAGTAACTAAATCTCTTTGGAGCAATAATGTAGGTTTCATCACTGTGCATACATAGGGATATAGAACACTGGAATGTCATGGATATGTCTGCTATCTTTATTGCACTGATTCTTTCACAGCTGTCACCTATGGCAATATTTATCAAACGGTACACTTTAAATGAGGGCAGATTCTTGCCTGTCAATTTTTTTTTTTTTTTTTTTTTTTTTGAGATGGAATCTTGCTCTGTCACCCAGGCTGGAGTGCAGTGGTGCGATCTCGACTCACTGCAAGCTCCGCCTCCCAGGTTCAAGCCATTCTCCTGCCTCAGCCTCCCAAATAGCTGGGACTACAGGCGGCCGCCACCACGCCCGGCTAATTTTTTTGTATTTTTAGTAGAGACGGGGTTTCACCATGTTAGCCAGGATGGTCTCGATCTGACCTCGTGATCCGCCCGCCTCGGCCTCCCAAAGTGCTGGGATTACACGCGTGAGCCACCGCGCCCGGCCTTGTCTGTCAATTATACCTGCAGTACTACAGCTTACAAAAAAAGAAAACCTGTGTAGCTGGGGCAAACAACTAAGTAGAAAAGCGGTAAGTGATGAGGGCAGAGTAACCGTATCTTGTTGACAACGAGTTGTCGCTGGTTCTTATTTTAATTCTAATTTTAAGGGAAAGCACTGTAGAGTTTTAGGCAGGGGACTGATATGATTCGAATGATGGAAGACACAAGAATCATATATATGTATGAAATTGAAAAACACTGAGCTCTTTGGAGAGGTCCATAGGTGTCCTTGAGGTTCCTGAATTTGTGTGTATGTGCACATCTGCTTTTTATAAAAATTCCCACACCATTCACCAGCTTCTCAAAAAGCTCCTTGAAAATAAAATATCGGCCGGGCACAGTGACTCAAACCTGTAATCCTAGCACTTTGGGAGGCCAACATGGGCGGATTGCCTGAGGTCAGGAGATCGAGACTATCCTGGCTAACATGGTGAAACCCCGTCTCTACTAAAAAAGGTACAAAAAATTAGCTGGGCGTGGGGGCGGGCGCCTGTGGTCCCAGCCATTTGGGAGGCTGAGGTAGGAGAATGGCGTGAACCCGGGAGGCGGAGCTTGCAGTGAGCAGAGACCATGCGCCACTGCACTCCAGCCTGGGTGACAGAGCCCGACTCCGTCTCAAAGGAAAAAAAAAATACAAAAATTAGCCGGGCGTGGTGGCAGGCACCTGTGATCCCAGCTACTCGGGAGGCTGAGGCAGAGAATCACTTGAATCCAGGAGGCGGAGGTTGCAGTGAGCCGAGATTGTGCCACTGCACTTCAGCCTGGGCAACAGAGTGAGAGTATGTCTCAAAAAAAAAAAAAAAAAAAAAAAGAGAGAGAGAGAGAGAGAGAGACAGAAAGAAAATACTAAGAACCACTCATTTATTGGACCATCATTTTAGTTGAGGTAATTGAAACCTAGAGAAGTAAAATGATTGGTTCAATACCAGGGTGACAAGTTAATGAAGTCATAATGGGTTTATGAGGCAGACTACCCTCTCTCACCTGGTCCCCTTATCTCTCCCTGCCCCCAATGCTGTTTTTTTTTGTTTGTTTGTTTGTTTTTTGTTTGAGACAGAGTCTTGCTCTGTCGCCCAGGCTGGAGTGCAGTGGGACGATCTCGGCTCGCTGGAAGTTCCACCTCCTGGGTTCACGCCATTCTCCTGCCTCAGCCTCCCCAGTAGCTGGGACTACAGGCGCCCGCCACCGTGCCCGGCTAATTTTTTTGTGTTTTTAGTAGAGACAGGGTTTCACCATGTTAGCCAGGATGGTCTCCATCTTCTGACCTTGTGATCTGCCCGCCTCGGCCTCCCAAAGTGCTGGGATTACAGAATACTTTTGATAAATAAAACACAATCATAAGGACCTGGCACACAGCCCAACAAGCCAATGTCTGCTGAACTTTGGCTTCAGGGTTTGCCCAAGTCACGAAGAGAGTGTGTGTGCTGATCCATTCGAGATTGGAAGCCAATAGAAAGGTTTGAAAGTACTCTAATGACTTTCTCATGAAATGTGTATAACTTTCTAAATTGCCTACAATAAGCATGTATTATTAAAACCACAAAGAAGGCCGGGCGGGTGGCTCAAGCCTGTAATCCCAGTACTTTGGGAGGCCGAGACGGGCGGATCACGAGGTCAGGAGATCGAGACCATCCTGGCTAACACGGTGAAACCCTGTCTCTACTAAAAAATACAAAAAACTAGCCGGGCGAGGTGGCTGGCGCCTGTAGTCCCAGCTACTCGGGAGGCTGAGGCAGGAGAATGGCATGAACTCGGGAGGCGGAGCTTGCAGTAAGCTGAGATCGGGCCACTGCAGTCTAGCCTGGGCCACAGAGCAAGACTCCGTCTCAAAAAAAAAAAAAAAAAAACCACAAAGAAGAATACATCATAAATAATAAACTATTTACCTTTTATTGTTACTGTGAACCTACTCTGTGCTATGGAGAAAAGAATAATATATAATTGGCAGGCTACAGCTGTAGTTTTCTTTCTTGAAATGCACCACAAATAAGTTTATGCTGGATCATTTCCAACAGCAATTTCAGTAAGTTGTAAATAAAACTGCTTAACCAGAAGGCCACACAGCAGAGTGCACCTCATATGGGAAGGTTCACACAGCCTTCAGAGATCCCAGAGTAGAATGCCAGGAGGGTCCTTTTTTCAGCAATCCAAGGGGACAAACAGGATCACCTCGAATTGTTTCCCAGCTCTACAGTTTATAGAAATATCAGGCTATTTTGCTAGCCTTGCAAGGTCTCAGGTTACTAAAATAACCCTGCCTTTCATTGCTCAATATTGAGCATTGAGAACATGGCTATGATGCAAGTCAAAGCCTAATGAACATACAGTTTCTACGAAACCTCCATGGTACCAGTACAAACTGGATGAAAATATTTCAGAAAGTTACACTTCCAAATATAAAGGCATTTAGCTCTAGTTAAATATTGACCTTTTCTGGGGCTTTCAGTTTAATCTGAGTTCAGCAGTGTTAGAACTTATCAAATAGGTTATTTTCAACTACACAGGGAGAACTCTCATCATCATCATAATTAACAACTCTAACCATAGGATATGGTTAACACGGACACAGTGCCTAACCAGATATTAAGAGAGGAAGTTCAGTGAGGGATGTACCTTTAAAAATGAGTCTATTGTACAGAAGGGAGTAAAACACAATCAAAGGGCAATTGAGAATTGTGATATATACATATCAGATGTGGGACATCAGTGTCTGATCTTCATCTGTGCTTGAAGTCTGGGTCCACACCACCACAGGGCCACACCAGCTGTAAATCATAGTCTTCTATTTTCTTAAAATCGTGTGACCTGGCCGGGTGCGGTGGCTCAAGCCTGTAATCCCAGCACTTTGGGAGGCCGAGACGGGCAGATCACGAGGTCAGGAGATCGAGTCCATCCTGGCTAACATGGTGAAACCCCGTCTCTACCAAAAAATACAAAAAAAAAAACTAGCCAGGCGAGGTGGCAGGTGCCTGTAGTCCCAGCTACGTGGGAGGCTGAGGCAGGAGAATGGCGTGAACCCAGGAGGCGGAGCTTGCAGTGAGCTGAGATCCGGCCACTGCACTCCAGCCTGGGCGACAGAGCGAGACTCCGTCTCAAAAAAAAAAAAAAAAAAAAAAAAAAAAAAAAAAAAAAAATCGTGTGACCTGAAAATGAAAGAAAATATTGTTGAATTCCTTTGCCACAGACACAAACCAATTTCCCTAAGTAAGTATTCAGCAATAAAAAAAAAAAAAAAAAATCAGTATTTTTAACTATTTAAAATATAGCAAGGGCCAATAGATAGCAATGGCTCATGTCTGCAATCCCAGCACTTTGCGAGGCCAAGACAGGCGAATTGCTTGAGCCCAGGAGTTTGAGACCAGCCTGGACAACATAGCAAGACCTCATCTCTATTTAAAAATAAAGTAAAATAAAATAAAAACATAACAACAATTTTAAAAACTCTCCAAGCCACTACACACCCTTAGGAGAAATTAGCCTAAGGCTGAAGCTGGTCTGGCCTTTATAGGGCCACACCTATTGTGATGTAATCAACTATGACCAATTAGTAACCTCATATGGTAATGTCTGGGATTCAGACTTGTGGTCAAAGATACTGAACAGGCTTTTCTGCTTACTTAAGGCATTGTTCCTTTTCTGAAGTTAATGAAATAAATAATCTCTTAGGTCCACATCCAAACACATGGAAATGTGTTCTCACCTGTAGCTTATTGATTCCAGTTATGGTTGAGTATCCTGACATTGGGTGCGAAGCAACAGTTTGCAATTCATACAGCATTGTTACTCAAGTAGCTATAAACACCTTACAAAACTGGACTGTACCACTTAAGTGAGAGGTCATTGCAAGGACCTGTTTATACGTATTCCCAAAACATCCATTTTATAGAAGCATACACATTTACTATTTGTGGCTATAGCCTCAATTTGTTCAAAGCATCAAAAGTCTGAAACCATGTCCTAATTGTGTGAACCATGAAGGTAACTGTGGCCTTTAATCCTGACCAATTCACATTGCCAAACAACAACACAGCACCCCTTGCATCAAAATTGGGGGAACATTACTATTTGCCAGTGATGAATACATTGACAGGGAAAAATCCATGGGAAGCTTAGGATACTCTCTCTCATTGCAACCCCCATCCCCAGATATCCACAGAGCTCCTACATCTCCTCCCTCAGATCTTTCCTCTGGTGTCTCCTTCTCAGCGAGGCCTTAACAGCACAATCTACCCAGAAGTGCAAATCCCACACCCACCCCACAGTGTTCCCCTTCCCCGCTCAGTTTACTGTGTAGCACATATGACTATAATGATACATACGTATCTTATTGATCCTATTTTATCAGTCTCCTCTACTAGAATGTGAGCGCCACGTGAATTGGGACTTTTTTTTTTGGTCTATGTCCTGGCTGTACTTTCTTTTTTTCTTTTTTTTTTTGAGGCGGAGTCTCGCTCTGTCGCCCGGACTGGAGTGCAGTGGCCGGATCTCAGCTCACTGCAAGCTCCGCCTCCCGGGTTTACGCCATTCTCCTGCCTCATCAGCCTCCCGAGTAGCTGGGATTACAGGCGCCTGCCACCTCGCCCGGCTAGTTTTTGTATTTTTTTTTTCATAGAGACGGGGTTTCACCGTGTTAGCCAGGATGGTCTCGATCTCCTGACCTCGTGATCCGCCCGTCTCGGCCTCCCAAAGTGCTGGGATTACAGGCTTGAGCCACCGCGCCCGGCCCTGGCTGTACTTTCTACATTAAGAACATGATGAACTTATACTAGGTGTTCAACAAATGTTTGCTGAATAAATTAATGAAGATCATCTTTGTTCACCAGTCCTAATCTTTATGCCATTCCCAGAAATCACCTTGTAAACAGTATAGTGCACTTTTTTCAGAACTTCCTTCTACTTATTACGTTCCGATTCAAAGGCCCAATAAAAATCGATACCTTGTACCTCAATTAAGCTGCTGAATATTTTTACAATACTTTAAACAAAAATCACCTTTTTTCAATCCTCTCTAGAAACCCAAGAAATTATAGCTCTGTGAATGTGACCATAATCAACTCTTTATTTGTATTTATTTATTTATTTATTTAGAGACAGAGTCTCACTCTGTCGCCCAGGCTGGAATGCATGGCCTCACCTCACTGCAACCTCCCCCTCCTGAGTTCAAGCAATTCTCTGCCTCAGCCTCCCAAGTAGCTGGGATTACAGGTGCCCACCACCACGCCCAGCTAATTTTTGTATTTTTAGTAGGGACGGGGTTTTACCATGTTGGACAGGCTGGTCTTGAACTCCTGATCTTGTGATCCACCCACCTCGGCCTCCCTAAGTGTTGGGATTACAGACGTGAGTGCCTGGGTGTATTTATATATATATACATATATATATATATATATATATATATATATATATATATATACATATATATATATATATATATATATATATTTTTTTTTTTTTTGAGACGGAGTCTCGCTCTGTCGCCCAGGCTGGTGTGCAGTGGCCAGATCTCAGCTCGCTGCAAGCTCTGCCTCCCGAGTTCATGCTATTCTCCTGCCTCAGCCTCCGGAGTAGCTGGGACTACAGGCGCCCACCACCTCGCCCGGCTAGTTTTTTGTATTTTTTAGTAGAGACGAGGTTTCACCGTGTTAGCCAGGATGGTCTCGATCTCCTGACCTCGTGATCCGCCCGTCTCGGCCTCCCAAAGTGCTGGGATTACAGGCTTGAGCCACCGCGCCCGGCCTATTTTTATATTTTTAAGACAGGGTCTCATTTCGTTGCCCAGACTGGAGTGCAGTGGTCCAATCTTGGCTCACTGCAGCCTTGACCTCCCAGGCTCAAATGATCCTCCCACCTCATCCTGATGAGTAGTGGGGATTACAGGTACATACCACCATAACCACCTAATTTTTGTAAAGATGAGGTTTTGCCATGTTGTCCAGGCTGGTCTCTAACTCCTGAGCTCAAGCAATCGGCCCACCTCGGCCTCCCAAAGTGCTGGAATTACAGGCCTGTGCCACCACACCCAGCCCAACTCTTTTATTTGTGATATTTTCATCCATAGTTCTTACTAATATACTCAAACTCCAATTTGGTTGTTCTTGTTTACTCTTTATTATGGACAATTTCAAAGCTGATAGAAGAATGCATCAAAAATTTCATGTACCGACCAACCAGCTTCAACAATAATCATCGTTTTCGCTTTTTTTTTTTTTTTTTTTTTTTGAGACAGAGTCTTGCTCTGTCGCCCAGGCTGGAGTGCAGTGGTGCGATCTTGGCTCACTGCAACCTCCACCCCTGGGTTCAAACAATTCTCCTGCCTCAGCCTCCCAAGTAGCTGGGATTATAGGTGTCTGCCCCCATGCCCGGGTAATTTTTGTATTTTTAGTAGAGACGGGGCTTCACCATATTGGCCAGGATGGTCTTGAACTCCTGACCTCAGGTGATCCACCTGCTTCAGCCTCCCAAAATGCTAGGATTACAGGTGTGAGCAACTGCACTCGGCCTAATAATCACCATTTTCTTGAGCAGATATTGCACCACTGTACTCCGGCCTGGGCATCAGAGCAAGACCGTGTCTGAAAACAAAAGCAAAAACAAAAACAAACCCTAAAAAACAAACAAAAAACATCACAATTTACCAATTATGTTCTATTTTTTTGGGCCGAAATACGTCAAAGTATGTTCCAACTATCATATGATATATGATTCATGTATGAATTCACACATGAATTATAACAAGCTATATAATCCATGCAGTCTACAAAAATATACAATGTAAACAATAAGGACGTTAGGGAAAAGTAATCAAGATGCCATCATTGATTTTAACAAATTATAATTATTATTTAACGGCACATGAAAATATCCATGTCCAATTTCCCTGTTTGACCTAAATATGCCTTTTAAATTTTACTTGTTCTTATTAGGATCTAAAGAAGCATCAGGATAAATAACTAATATATGTGGGGCTGAATATCTAGGTGATGGGTTGACAGGTGCAGCAAACTACCATGGCACACGTTTACCTATGTAACAAACCTGCAATTTCTGCACATGTATCGTGGAACTTAAAATAAAATAACTATTACAGGGCCGGGTGTGGTGGCTCACGCCGGTAATCCCAGCACTTTGGGAGGCTGAGGCGAGAGGATCACCTGAGGTCAGGAGTTTGAGACCAGCCTGGCCAACATGGTGAAACCCCATCTCTGCTAAAAATATAAAACAATTAGCGAGGCATGGTGGTGGGTGACTGTAATCCTAGCTACTCAGAGGCTGAGGCAGGAGAATTGCTTGAACCTAGGAGACGGAGTTTGCAGTGAGCCGACACGGTGCCACGGGAACTGCACTCCAGCCTGGGCTACAGAGTGAGACTTTGTCTCAAAAAAAAAAAAAAAAAAAAAAAAAAAATGAAGAAGAAGAAGAAGGAGAAGGAGAAGAGGAAGAAGTATTGCAGATAACATTGATTTAAATATTTCCTCTTCATCTTCTAATCTGTAACAACTCTTCCCATTTATTTCTTTGCTATTCTTTTCGCAAGAGACTAGTTTATTATTTGTCCTGTAGAATTATTCACCTTCTACATTTCACTGTATCCATTCCAGTGCAAAACATACTCCTTTTTAAGGAGAATATCTTGTAGTTATATCTATGGATTTGGTTAGATTTAGGTACAATTTTTTTTGGCAGGAACATTCATAGTTGATGCTTTGTACTTTGATTGCATGATATCAGCACTCACATATTATTATTATTTTTTGAGACGGAGTCTCGCTCTGTTGCCCAAGCTAGAGTATGGTGGTGCAATTGCTCACTGCCATCTCTGCCTCCTGGGTTCAAGCAATTCTCCTGCCTCAGCCTTCTGAGTAGAGTAGCTGGAACTACAGGCACGTATCACCACACCTGGCTAATTTTTGTATTTTTAGTAGAGACAGGGTTTCCCCATGTTGGCCAGGTTGGTCTTGAACTCCTGACCTCAAGTGATCCGCCTGCCTCAGCCTCCCAAAGTGCTGGGATTACAGGCATGAGCCACCACACCTGGCCACACACATATGTTTTGCACATATTTGATGTAAAAGATCAGTGAGTTGCAGTATTCTCACCTTGATTCACCCATATTATAAAATTTCCCACCAATCTTGTACCTGAATTTTACTAAATCTATCTGTTGGTTTATTTTCTATTTTTGATAAGCAGTTCATGTACCATATACATTCACCATATAAAAATATACAAGTCAGTACTTTTCAGCGCATTCAGAAAATTGTGCATCCATTAGCACAACCAATTTTAGAACATTTTTCTAAAATGAAAGCTCCATTTCTTTTTTCTTTTTCTTTTTCTTTTTTTTTTTTGAGACGGAGTTTTGCTTGTTTCCTAGGCCAGAGTGCAATGGCACAGTCTTGGATCACCACAACCTCCGCCTCCCAGGTTCAAGCAATCCTCCTGTCTCAGCCTCCTGAGTAACTGCGATTACAGGTGTACACCACCACGCCTGGCTAATTTTGTATTTTTAGTCGAGATGGGGTTTCTCCATGTTGGTCAGGCTGGTCTCGAACTGCTGACCTCAGGTGATCCGACCACCTCGGCCTCCCAAAGTGCTGGGATTACAGGTGTGAGCCATGCGCCCTGCCAAAAGCTCCATTTCTGTTAGAAGTCATTCCTTATTCCCCCTTCCCCAGCCCCTGGCATCTACTAATCCACTTTGTGTCTGTTTAGATTTGCCTATTCTGGCCATTTCATATAAACGAGATCATGCAATCTGCATTCTTTTGTTTCTGGTTCTTTAATGTATTATAATTTTTTTATGGTTAAATTCACATTGTATTATGTATCTGTGCTTCATTCCATGTTATGTCTAAAGTAATCCATGGTATGGATATAGCACATTTGTTTAAACCTTTACCAGTTCATGGACATTTGGGTTGTTTCTCCTTTTGGGTTTTATGAATAATGCTGCCACAAACATTCATGCCTAACTTTTGTTTGAATATCTGTTTTTAGCTCTCTTGGGTATATACTTAGGGGTGGAATTGCTGGATTACATGGTAACCCTATGTTTAACTTTTTTATTATTTCAATAGGTTTTGGGGAGATAGGTGGTGTTTGATTACATGGATAAGTTCTTTTTTTTTTTTTTTTTTGAGACGGAGTCTCTCTCTGTCGCCCGGGCTGGAGTGCGGTGGCCGGATCTCAGCTCACTGCAAGCTCCGCCTCCCAGGTTCACGCCATTCTCCTGCCTCAGCCTCCCAAGTAGCTGGGACTACAGGCGCCCGCCTCGTCGCCCGGCTAGTTTTTTGTATTCTTTAGTAGAGACGGGGTTTCACCGTGTTAGCCAGGGTGGTCTCGATCTCCTGACCTCGTGATCCGCCCGTCTCGGCCTCCCAAAGTGCTGGGATTACAGGCTTGAGCCACCGCGCCCGGCCGGATAAGTTCTTTAGTGGCGATTTTTTGAGATTTTGGTGCACCCATTACCCGAGCAGTGTACACTGTACCCAATGTGTAGTCTTTTATCCTTTGCCTCCTTCCCACCCTCCCCCCACCCACATCCCCAAAGGCCATTGTGTGTATATATATATATATATATATATATATATATATATATATATATTTTTTTTTTTTTTAGACGGAGTCTCGCTCTGTCACCCAGGTTGGAGTGCAGTGGAGCAATCTCGGCTCACTGCAACCTCCGCCTCCTGGGCTCAAGCGATTCTCCTGCCTCACCCTCCGGAGTAGCTGGGATTACAGGCGCGTGCCATCACGCCCAGCTAATTTTTGTATTTTTAGTAAAGGTGGGGTTTCACCATGTTGGCCAGGCTGGTCTTGAACTCCTGACCTCAAGTAATCCATCCGCCTCGGCCTCCGAAAGTGCTGGAATTACAGGCATGAGCCACCCCCCTGACCCATTGTATCACTCTTTTTTTTTTTTTTTTTTTTTTTTTTTGAGACTGAGTCTCGCTCTGTCGCCCAGGCTGGGGTGCAGTGGCCGGATCTCAGCTCACTGCAAGCTCCGCCTCCCATGTTTACGCCATTCTCCTGCCTCAGCCTCCCGAGTAGCTGGGACTACAGGCGCCCGCCACCTCGCCCGGCTAGTTTTTTTTTGTTTTTGTTTGTTTGTTTGTTTGTTTTCTTTTTTGAGACGGAGTCTCTCTCTGTCGCCCAGGCTGGAGTGCAGTGGCGTGATCTCGGCTCACGGCAAGCTCCGCCTCCCGGGTTCCCGCCATTCTCCTGCCTCAGCCTCCGAAGTAGCTGGGACTACAGGCGCCCGCCACCACGCCCGGCTAATTTTTTGTATTTTTAGTAGAGACAGGGTTTCACCGTGTTAGCCAGGATGGTCTCGATCTCCTGACCTCGTGATCCGCTCGTCTCGGCCTCCCAAAGTGCTGGGATTACAGGCGTGAGCCACCGCGCCCGGCCCGGCTAGTTTTTTGTATTTTTTAGTAGAAGCGGGGTTTCACCCTGTTAGCCAGGATGGTCTCGGTCTCCTGAACTCGTGATCCGCCTGTCTCCGCCTCCCAAAGTGCTGGGATTACAGGCTTGAGCCACCGCGCCCGGCCATTGTATCATTCTTATGTCTTTGTGTCCTCACAGCTGAGCTCCCACTTATTAGTGAGAACAAACGATGTTTGGTTTTCCATTCCTGAGTTACTTCACTTAGAATAATAATCTTCAATTCCACCCCGGTTGCTGTGAATGCCATTATTTAATTCCTTTTATGACTAAGTAGTAGTCCATGGTGTGTGTGCGTGTGTGTGTATACACACACACACACATATATGTGTATATATATGCGTGTGTGTATATATAATATAAATTCACATATTCTTTATTCACTCATTGATGGGCATTTGGGCTGGTTCCATATTTTTGCATTTGCGAATGGTGCGGCTACAAACATGCGTGTGCAAGTGTCTTTTTTGTATAATGACTTCTTTTCCTCTGGATAGATACCCAGGAGTGGGATTGCTGGATCAAATGGCACTATGGTTAACTTTCTGTGGAAGTGCCAAGTTGCTTTCGATAATATTAAATATCTATCTACATCATTTTACTTTCCCACCAGCAGTGTATGACAGTTTCAATTTCTCTACATCTTCACACACTTGCTTTGTTTTGTTTTGAGACCTAGTCTTGCTCTGACGCACAGGCTTGAGTGCAGTGGCACTATCTCGGCTGACTGCAAGCTCCGCCTCCCAGGTTCAGGCCATTCTCCCGCCTCAGCCTCCCAAGTAGGGAGTAGATGGGACTACAGGTGCCCGCCACCACGCCCGGCTAATTTTTTGTATTTTTAGTAGAGACGGGGTTTCACCGTATTAGCCAGGATGGTCTCGATCTCCTGAAGTCGTGAACTGCGCGTCTCGGCCTCCCAAAGTGCTGGGATTACAGGCGTGAGTCACCGCGCCCGGCCTCACACACTTGTTATTTTCAATTTTGTTTTTATTCTAGCCATCCTAATAAGTGTGAGGTATATCTCCTTGTGAGTTTCCTTTGTATTTGCCTATTTGCCTAAATGAATGATATTGAGCAGCAGTTTTTTTTTTGTTTTTTTTTTTGTTTTTTTTTTTTTGAGATGGAGTTTCGCTCTTGTTGCCCAGGCAAGCATCCTGTACTGAGCTGCTTGGCGGTTTGCATGGAGAAAGCAAAGGATTTGCAGCATGAGAGCCTGGCATGTTTGTATCCATCCTGCCACCTTAATTTACCTTGGCAAAGTCATTTAACCTCTGTAGACTTTGGTTTCTGGGCATGATGAGTGCTTATTGAATCTGTGTCCGTTCAGGGAATGTAGACAGAAAAAAGGCTATGACTTGGTTCACTGTGTCAGGCGATGGACATTCCTCCCTTAACGGAGGAGAAAGACAGGGAAGTATCCAGAGAGGGGCAGCTGAGATTCATAGCGCAGTTACTTTTTGAGTAATTCCACCTGGGGTGAGGGGACGCTCTTCAGTTTCCGTTTTCTACAACGTGGAGTTGTGGCAGAGCCTTAACCCCTCCCCCAGCTCTCCCCTCAGCAGGTGAAGGCAGCTGCAAGACAAGAACGAAACATCACCTGTGCCCATTTATTCTCCTCCTCCCCCCACCTCCTGGTGATTCCTACCCACCTCTGCCCAAACCGCAAGGGAATAAGTAAGAGAAAAGGTCTGGGAGTATCTGGCAGCAGGTGGTCTTAGGGTGGGGGTGGCGGACTGAGAGTGTGAACGTCAGTTGGTGAGGAGTGAAATGGAGCCAGGAAATTGAGAAGTTGGAGCCGGTCAAAGGCCAGTTGTAGTGCCGGCTTCCTGTACGGCAACCGCCAGGCGTCCTGGCTGTGCAGCTAGACCTGGCGCCTGTCTCTGGGGCTTCCACGGCCCGAACTGGCGCGCACCCTGCTACCCTCGGGCCTCCAGAGACCTCGGGTCCGTCCGGGCACCGGTCCTAGTCCTGTCTGCTCCCCCAGGGCATCCCAACCACTCCCCCCAGGCGAGCACAGGGACGGGTGCTCGATTGCCACGCGAGTTCCTCTTGATGGCAGCATTGCTCCAAAATGCCACCTGCCCTTCCCCAGGTCCACTCCCTCCGCCCTCTGCTGAGGAAAAACGCCAAGAGCGCTCCGCACACGGCCCTTCAGCATCTCGGCCGCTTTGGGCAGCTCTGGCCCACCTGCGGGACCCTCTCCTTGGCAGACGGGACCCCAGGGTTTTCTACCAGCCGGTCTTACGACAAACCAGAAAGCGGTCCCCTTGGACCTCCCTGGGGATAGAGCCCAACTAACCGCATCCCTAAACATGCCTTTAGGGTATGGAGGATGCTGGAACCCGCAGGGAAGAGAAGGAGACTGGGCACATAGTAGGATGCCAGCCCTAGCTCGCCCTCCGAGACACATTTGCACTTGGGCGTACTCACGGGTCACTGCAAGGCCAGCTTGACCAAAGAGTCAAAGGTGACCGGCGTCCCACTGACCCCTGGTTTTGGCTCAACTTGAGTAACCTCAATTCCGATAGGGGACTGCCCGGCCTTCTCGGTATAGCGGCAGGGTGCTGGTGAAAGACCCTGCCACATGGTCAACAGGAGGGGAGCTTGCCACCCAACACCACCTTGTCTCCTCAATCGGCCTATCCACTCTCCACGCCTGCCAGAAGCTGTCGCAAAAGCCGAGAAGGCATGCAGGGTAGAGTGTGTGCTGCTGGCGTGGGTATGCCACCCCAAGTGTGCCGATCTTCCTCCCCAAACATATCTGTGACGAGAACCCTTGTTGACCTCTGGGCAGTAACTGGGCAGGCCTATGTCGCTGGCACGGAACCAGTGACATTGAATGCTCTTCTGAAGACAGAAACATAAACACACTACCAAGCTGCTACCTCCCGGCCCTTCCGATCTTTTCCCACCGACTTTCCTTTGGGTTTTTGTACTACATTGTTCTCTCTGTCTGTCTCCGTCTATCTCTCTGTCTCTCTTCTGCCACATTCCGGCCCAGCGCCCTCTCACCCACTTCTCTGGGGCTTCTTCTCTCTGCTCTCTCTGTCTCAACTGATTGATTTTCTTGATGCGACTCTTGCCCACGTGTGCCTTTAAGGGAACATGGATATATAAGAATGCATAATATTCATCACGGCAAAAAAAAAAAGTCAAAGTTGGAAAAGCTCTAACGGGAATTGTGTTTTTACATGTCACCGCAGAACTTATGTGAGTTATTATATTTTGTTAATAAGGCTGGGGCCAGCCAGGCACTACAGTTCCAGAACTTTGGGAAGTCAAGGTGGGTGGATTGTTTGAGCTTAGCAGTTCTAGTCCAGCATGAGCAATATGGTGGAACCCCATCTCTGTAAAAAATAATAATAATTAAACAAAAACAAAAACCCATCCAAGGCTAGGCGTAGTGTCTCATGCCTGTAATCCTAGCACTTTGGGAGGCTGAGATGGGTGGATCACGAGGTCAAGAGATAGAGACCATCCCGGCTAACACGGTGAAACCTCGTCTCTACTAAAAATATTTTAAAAATAAGCCGGGCGTGGTGGCGGGCACCTGTAGTCCCAGGTACTTGGGGGGCTGAGGCAGGAGAATGGCCTGAACCCAGGAGGCGGAGCTTGCAGTGAGCTGAGATCAAGCCACTGCCCTCCAGCCTGGGCGACAGAGCGAGACTTCCTCTCAAGAAAAAATAAATAAATAAATAAAACCATCCAAACAATAACCAAAACTATCCCGGTGTGGTAGTACATACTTGTTATCACAGCTACTTGGGAGGATATGGTTGGGGGTTTTTTGGAGGCCAGAAACTTGAGGCTGCACTGAGTCTTGAAGGTGCCACAGCATTCCAGCCTGGGCAACAGAAGAAGACTCCGTCTCAAGAAAGGAAGAAAGAATCAGAGAAGGAAAGAGAAAAGAAAGCCAAACTTTTGCCTCAGTATCAGTAACAAGAAACATGTGCACACACAGGACAGATACACACACACTGAGCACTGTCGTCTAGAAATAACCAATGTAATTGTGTTTTCTTTCCTTTTTGACTTTTATCTACATAATTTGTCCAACTTGTATCGATATTTTGTATTATTACCACTATCTTCTATCATCTTTGATACCTTAAATTACTTCTTTATAATCTTCTTTTTATTTCATTAATAATCATGGCCATTTCAAATCCTATTTTACAGAACCGTAGAAAGATGAAAATGCGAAAGCCCGGAAATTTTCTTATTGTTGTTGTTTCAGACGGAATATCACACTGTCCCTAGGGCTGGAGTGCAGTGGCACGGTATCAGCTCACTGCAACCTCCCCCTCCTGGGTTCAAGCGATTTTCCTGCCTCAGTCTCCCAAGTAGCTGGGATTACAGGCACCCGCCAGTAAACCCAGCTAATTTTTTGTATTTTTAGTAGAGACGGGGTTTCACCATGTTGGCCAGGCTGGTCTCGAACTCCTGACCCCATGTTTCGCCCGCCTTGGCTTCCCAAAGTTTAGGGATTACAGGCGTGAGCCACCTCACCTGGGCAAGTCCAGGAAAATTTTGAAGGCTTGTCCTTCCATGTTGTTAAGTGCATACACGGAAATGTACTATATTGCCTTTTTTCTTTCTTTCTTTTTTTAAAAGAAAGGCTCTTGCTCTGATGCCCAGGATGGAGTGCAGTGGAGCAATCCCAGCTCACTGCAGCCGCAACGTCCTGGGCACAAGCAATCCTCCCGCCTCAGCCTCCCGAGTAGCTGGAACTACAGGCCCACGCCATCATGCCTGGCTAACTTTTGTGTAGAGACGGGGTTAAGCCAGGTTGGCCAGGTTGGTCTCGAACTCCTGGCCTCAAGTGATTTTCCCACCTCAGCCTTCCAAGGTGCTGGGATTACAGGCGTGAGCCACTGCGCCCGGCCTGAAGCTGTATTTCTTTTTGGTCAAATATTCGTTAGAGGAAATGTTTCTTCTTCAGTTTTACATTGTGGGGAGCCCAGCCCCTGTGGGCAGGGCGGCCATGAAGTTTAACAGCCACTCAATCTAAATCGAACGAGAGCGCACACCTCCTCAGCCATGTAGGTGGGAACACGAGTGCGACCAAGGAATCTGAGGTCGCACCCTTCTCCCTCTGCCCGCCCTGCCACAGGAGAAGCTTCCAGGCTCCCGACGGGGAGGGCCAGAAAGGCTCTACTAGGAGGACCTCCCTACACTTGCCAGAACTAAAACTGAGGCAGCGGCAAGAACTCGGCGTCCAAAACGCTCCCCAAAGCCCTCCGATGCCCTCAGGACGCTGGAGCCAGCCCAGCTGCAGCCGCCATTGCGCATGGTCGCGCGCCCGGCACTGGCTGCCCAGAAGCGGGAGGGCAGGGAAGGTCCTGTGTACCAGAAAGGCTGCCCACGGCACAAACACTGATCCCGTGTCCTGTGTCAGGGAAAGGGAAGGCAAAGAAAAGAAAGAGAAGGCCAAGGAGACCTACCTGATTGAGGTCACGCGCCAGCGGGAAAGGCCCAGTCCGCTCTACGTCCCGCAGTCGCAACTCAGATACGGGGTAGGATGCCCCCTCCCCATTCCTGGAAGGTGAGGGCTGAAAGAATCCTGGGACGGGAAGGGAGAGGAATCCCGTCTTCCTAGAGCCGGCTCCGCCCAGGATAGGAGTTGGGGGGCGTGGGGGGGTGGTCCTCAGGCTGCCCCAGGTGCAAGAAGGGGCGGAGAGAGGCAGCCTTGGGAAAGTTGGGTGGGAAACCTCTCGTCTTAGCTAATTGCTGAGGAGTACCTATTTGTCCCATGGTGGCAAGAGGGCAAAGGAGACTGATGTATCGAGAAAATGCAAAGTTTGCCTTTTAACATTCACAAAACTGTTCAGAGGAAAAAGAAGCTTAAGCAAGTACACTTTCAAGCGATGTTATAAGTTTATATTATCTGTATGCCTGACGTTATTGAAAGCTTCAATTGCTCCCTCCCCAGGTGAGAGGCGTGTTCCCAAGACCAGACACTGCCGGTGCCGTCTCACCTCCCACTTTTTTTCTGAAACTGCTTCTGCAGCCTCCCAGGGGATGCTGCTGGTGGCGCGTATGCCGCCTAGGTGGGTGGGGATGTGCTGAGGCCAAAGGAGTGACAGCGACTTGCAGGTTTCCCCTGCCTGACCTGTACTCCGATTGATATTTTCTTTTGAAAAAAAGGATTTAAACGGCCGGGCGCAGTGGTTCACGCCTGTAATCCCAGCACTTTGGGAGGCCGAGGAGGGTGGATCACCTGAGGTCGGGAGTTCGAGACCAGCCTGACCAACATGGAGAACCCCTGTCTCTATTGAAATGAAAATACAAAATTAGCCGGGATTGGTGGCCAATACCTGTAATCCCAGCTAGTCAGGAGGCTGAGGCAGGATAATCGCTTGAACCCGGGAGGTGGAAGTTGCGGTGAGTCGAGATCGCGCCATTGCACTCCAGCTTGGGCAACAAGAACAAAACTCCGTCTCAAAAAAAAAAAAAAAAAAAAAAAAAAAAGGACTTGCTCCTCTTGCAGAATGGAGACACCTGTAGTGTATTAAGGAAAATGAAGCTAATCTGTCGATGACAGTACTCTGAGGAGTGTTAACTTGGGGCATGCATTCTCCCAGCACCTGGTTCCCACCTTGTTCCCTAAGGGGAAGGGAGATGCAAATAAAGGTCCTTTAAAAATAATAGCCTGGTGAGTTCCCAAGGCCCATGGGAATCATGCAAGCTATTCGGTTTGCTTAAAAACTTGACCGTGAAGATGTGGATGCTTTTTTGTTGTTGTTGTTGTTTCCTATTCACAATGTAGTCCTTGATTGGTTTTGGGGATAATTTTTTTTTTTCACTAATACAAACGTATTTTTCAGTGGAAACCAAAGTCATTCCTGCCCAGATACATTCTCCAGTGAAGTCATCTTAAAAGAGACACTTCAAAAAGAAATCCAAGGCCTCTGAGGGCACTACAACTGGCCTTTGACCGGCTCCAACTTCTCAATTTCCTGGCTCCATTTCACTCCTCACCAACTGACGTTCACACTCTCAGTCCGCCACCCCCACCCTAAGACCACCTGCTGCCAGATACTCCCAGACCTTTTCTCTTACTTATTCCCTTGCGGTTTGGGCAGAGGTGGGTAGGAATCACCAGGAGGTGGGGGGAGGAGGAGAAT